>NC_056705.1:19279257-19309257 GCF_018831695.1 Puntigrus tetrazona | reverse complement strand
GAGGAGACCTTTAGACAAATGATGATGGCTAAGTTTGCAGAGGATGACCGCATTGAGCAGATGAATGCACAGAAGCCGTATGAAACAGCTGGAACACAAACGGGCTGTGGAGAGCTGCTGAAGAAAGGAGACAGCAGTATCTGGCTGAACAAGTAAGACTCAAAGCCACAAATCAAGCGTGCAAATGTGCAGACTTTAGTTCCATTAGTTGCTTCTGATTCAGACTATACCAGTAACCGCTGATAGAATGAATGGAATGAATGAATGAATGAATTTAAACATTCAACAGGAGAGGAGGAAGAGGAGCGAGCTATGGAGAAGGAGAGAGAAGCTCAACGACTAAAGATCATTGAAGAGGAGAGACAGAAGCTCCTAAAACAGCATGCGACAAAACTCCTGGGGTACTCTACCAAAGGTGAGAACACCGCATGAAAGTGACAGACACACACACACATTTCTCACATGATCAGGCTTATTACTTTACGTGGGCTCTTCAGAATGTATTTTTATTTATTTTGTAACACAGTATTTGTGTGTTTCTTATTTTCTAGGTATTTTCAAAGAAGATGACCTGGAGCACTTTGATGAAGATTTTAAAACATTTTCAAGCAACGACAGGCTGATATTTTCTCAGATGAGGGTTGGGGAGATGATTCACTGTAGGGTAATTTCTATCATGACCACCACATGGCACTGTTTTTATATCTAATCTGTTAGTGCTGGCTTACTTAACAGTGCATTATGAATGCAGCTGCCACTTCCACTCACTATTGAACAAATTTCATACATGCCACAAATTTATCTTTATCTTGAATACATTTATACAGTATATTCAAACTATTTGCATAGTGTGTTACTTTATAACTGTAAATAGTATAATGTCAAATTCAATTAGTAAATAGTATAGTGTCAAACTTAATTATCCTAACAAGTTTGATTATCCTATGGTTAGTCATGGATGCTACCTATTAAACAGATGTGAAAACTGTTCTACAATTTTGTCATGTTATGTAAGCATTAGGTGTTTATACTGGGTAATGCATAGTTTTTCCCTCTTTCCTGAACTGACAATTTTAAATTTCAAATTTAAATTTTGTATATCGTCTAAATGATTTCAGCAGAAATTTACCATCTCTAGACTAGACTTGGTTAGCCTTTCTCACACAAACATTCCCTTTACTCTGTGTGGTTTTGTTGCTTCCTAAGAAAGAACTGGATTTGTTGATGATGGTTGGCAGGCAGTATATCATACGAGCAAGAATTTAATCAAATGTGACTGCTCATGTACAGTCAAGTCTGTCAGAGTCTCTCTACAGCTGTCAGTCATCCTGTTTGGTTAGTCCATTAGATTGGTCTGGCTGCTGTCGTGGGCCGTGCAATACTTCAATTTAAGTGTTGACTGTTATCTATACCTGCACTATGAAAATGTCAAGCCTCTCTTGTAACAGCTATAATAAAATTACTCTGAAATATGTCGATTTTATCATGTTTCTTACAATTTAAAAGTAATCATACGGTGAATTTAATTGCAACAAACTCTAATGCAACATGACTGTTTAATATACTCCTCACACAACACTGAAAAGAAAAGATCCTTTGCTCTCCGATCCCTTGATTCTCCTAATGATATTTTAAAAGTGACCTCGGAGTAGTTTAGAGGTACTGTATAATGTTAAAAAAAGGAAAGGTCAGTAAACCTTTTTATCTGTCTTCCAGCTAATTTCCTGTGTCATACAGCTTCAGCGTTGAAATGTCAATACAAAGCTAACACTGTTAATGAGTCAATAGGACACTACAGTACAATTGTGGAAAGTCTCTGAGGCAATGAAACTGAAGTTTTGAATAACATAAAAAAGACAGATCATTTATTTGCCTTTGGATGGATTGGCTCTTGTAAGGCGTACACTACTATTATAGGCTGCAATTATTTCAACAGAAATATAAAAAAATTTAATTATAAAATTTAATTAACTTAAAAGAATTAAAATTAATATTGTGGAAATCACTTATGAATAGAATGTTCAAAAGAACAGCATTTTTAAATAGAAATCTTTTAGAACACCTTGTCATTAATTCACTTAATTTCCTCCAATGCTTTGAAAAGAGTATGATGGAATCATATACCCCTGTGTCCTGTCACAGCCCTGTTTTCAATCCATACCGGGTGATGAAGAGATCATAGATTGCCGAGCATGCCAGATGCACATGCAGCACGCTGACGTACATGTTTACCTCCCTGGTCACACAAATTAGCTCTCAGGGATTCTGAGCTATACACATTCATTTCTTCCTTTCTTTGTATATCAATGTACATTTTATGCTTAAATAACAGATATAAAAGGTCAACATGAAAATCTACAGTCTCATAAAGTTTGCAGACCATGCCAAAACTTGACTCAAGTGCCTCGAAGCTCAGTTAAAACACTAATGAGAGTTACCTAGTTCTTTTTCCCAGCACTGGAACAAATCTAATTGGTCCATCTACTGTAATGGATTTTCTTACTAGGCTGGTCAAATATTTCTTATGACTGTCATCTTTCAACCGAAGCTCAGTGATCATGGCCAGACTTAATCTTTCCTGACATTGTTCTGCATCACATAGCATTAATACCGAAGGAACTTCAGGTTGTTTGACAGACCAATGAACTCGCAATATGTATCATAACGTACTCTATCATTGCCTTTTCATCGCATCCTAGATTGAAGGGAACTTCCTGTTGCTGAGACGGAGTGCAGATTGAATTGTCTGAGAATGAAGTCTCTGATTGCAGAAGCTGTGTGTCTACATTGAAGCTTATGCTAATAGACCAGACTCCAGTGCGGCATTGGATTAGTCTGAGCATGATTTGACTTGGCTCAATCATGCTGTACGTCACCGGTTCTGCGCAAACACCATTATCATATATGGCCAAAAGGAAATGAACATAAATTCAAAAGTAAATATAAGGTGTACGTGCTACCCCTATTAAGATACATGAGTCTTCAGATGGAGCATTGCTCATTCCCTGGTTCTTTTTGACCCCCAGTAGACTGGTACCACCAAAAAGCTCAAGCATTTCCTGTGTCTTGCCTCTAAATGAGTTGCGGTTATATGAATGAGATTTTCTTTGAGTCATAAAGTACAAAGCATTCTGATTTGCTCACGTCTTGCTTTTCGAAATTTTAATGATATACTGAAGGAAACTGGTTTGCAAAGCTAAAGATATTCTACATTTGCACTAAACAGGACAACAACAAAAAACTGGTATAAACTGGCTGTGTTACAATAGATGGTGAATCTCTCACTTCATAAAGCCTAATGAGATGTGTACTTATGGGCTGCCTTACAAAAGACTGTTCTGTGTCCCCCTCAGGAGGGTATGGAGGTCTTTCAGATCAATGACCAAGCAGTGGGAGGCACAGACAATGGACCAATAAAGCACAGAAGTAGCGTGAGAACGTCTGAATAAAAGATTAGTCATGTTGTTTGGAAATGGACGACAGCAGTGCCTAATTATATTGCATTTGAGCTAATTAATGCTGGTGTGAGCTTGTAAACAGCCATTGCTCATAACTACCACATTATTATTAATCTGAGCCATGCTCATTGACGTGCTTGTATTATTTTCCATGTTTCTCCCATTGGAACAAATCACCCCGGACTGGAACTATAGTGTGGACTGAGGCCTTTGGTTGGGAGATAACAGGAACCAGTGACAAGCACGTTCGAATCAGTCGCCGCCAGTTAATCTAGGCCTGCTGCGCGTCTTATTATCCGTTATACCGTTATCCACATCACTTCATCACTGGTCTTTCCGCAGAGGTGTGGAAATAAAGCTCACTGATCCCAGACCAACCTTGGAAAGAGTAAATAAATAAACGAATGTCAACAATATGAACCAAATGAAAGATTGGGTGTGTTTAAATGCCAAGGTCTACAACATGAATTTTATTAATCTTTTAATGGACTGTCAGGAAACAGTGCGAAGCATATCAGCACAGAACCATTGTGATAGTCAGTTTTCTGTTTCATTTACATTTCCTTTTTGTTCATTTTTTGTGATCCTGATCAATCACTTTTAGGCTAACAAGTCATTGACATTTTGTAACTTCGATCAATAATAAATATTACTATGATAAATTAAAGAAAAATCAATAGTTCAAGTACAAAAATGTTTATTATCTGATTCACATAATTATATGATTTGGATAATTATCAAGCTGTACAAACAGGTTTAAGGTTTTGTAGGCTATGTGTTTTACTTTAAAAAAAAAATCATATACATTTTGTGAAAAATCATCATTTTCTGTAGATCTTTTGAAAACAGGTAAACAGGCATACATTCAGGCAGCAAGCCTTAAAGCGCTGTAGCATATGTGACTGTCAAAATCATTTTATTCACTAGAGAAAAATAAAGTGACAGTCCTGTTTGCTCCTATTTTCCGTTCTATCGAGATCAACACAAATTAGTTTGACCCACCTTATTTTTTTCTTCTTTTATTATTATATTTAATGCACGATAATGATGTAACGGTCGAATAGTTTTCGGTTGCCGGGCTGGTCAGCACGGACTTTCCAGAGCCGCGCGCTCCTCCCCCTCCTCCGCCCGATCTCTTTATAAATCCAGACAGAAAACATCATTATCAGACTGACAGAAGCGTCTATCCGAGCCACGCACCTCCATATTCTACTATAAAAACAAAGGCACCCACCCATGCTCTCCAACAAGCTTGACGGACCGCGTCGAGGACGGTCTTTTGACTCCATCAATAAGAGTTACGAAGAGAAGCAGCTCAACAATGAGGTAAGAACTTTTGACAT
This sequence comes from Puntigrus tetrazona, assembly GCF_018831695.1. NCBI lineage: Eukaryota > Metazoa > Chordata > Actinopteri > Cypriniformes > Cyprinidae > Puntigrus > Puntigrus tetrazona. Next base: position 19,304,456 of record NC_056705.1, on the reverse strand, counting down.
ATTGAAAATGCTGAAATGTTTTTGCTAATATTTTTATATATCAAATTGCTAACTAACATTTGGAGAAAAGTGAGCTCTCAGAACGGATGTTGCTGGGCTGACGTCATGAGAATATTACTATAATAAGTGTGCATTCATCAATTACTGATGTTTAAAAAAAAAAATAAATAAAAAAAAAAAATTACACGTAGGCCTACTTTGCGTCTATAGTTTGCACTTAAATAATTATGGTAAAGGTTTTCACAGATTATTTTTATTTATTTATTTTTTGAATGTAGATGAACTTCTGATCTGTTGTGCATTGTATGTTGCAAAATGGTCGTTTGTTGATGTTATTCATTGGCTTTTACACGTTGCTGTTCACCACATAGTGCTGGTCTAGTCCTTTACAGCCTAGCCTGTATTTGATAGCATGATGAATCCTACCCAACCTTTAGAAAATAATGATCTTTACATGTTATTTGCCTGTGAATAACGATTTCCTGTTTAAAAAAAAAAAAAAACGTGTCAAAAACAAACAGAAGTTCACTCACGGGATATTAAACATCTGCTGTAGTAGAGAGATTGTTATGCTAATGTGAAAAGACACCTGAGTAAAACCCAATGATCATTATAATAGTACTCTTTTCTCTCTCTCTCCTCTCTTTCTAACTCATTTGTTAAGTTGAACAAAGCCACTTTTCATAAGACAGACGAGAACAAAGACAAGATACATTCCTCCAAGAGAGAACATGCTGCAATTGTCTCTCGCTGAAGAATGAAGTCGGAGGACTTGTGAAAGCATTAAAATTATTTCAGGTACAATAATGTTTTCCTTCTTTAAATATCTGTTCATTCTGTCTATATTTGATTTTTTTCAGTATTTTTAGCTTTAGTAGAATAGATGTTATACATAATTGAGTCATAAAAAGGCATTAATGGTTAGTAATTCCAGCTAAAGCTATAATAACAAGAACTTTTGCCTGTGAATAACGATTTCCCATTTTTAAAAAAAACATGTCAAAAGCAAACAGAAGTTCACTCACGGGATATTCAACATCTGCTGTAGTAGAGAGATTGAAAGCATGCACTTGTCCAAGAATTATTTCAAATTTAAAGTGTGCTAAATTACAATTTTTTTAATTCATTGTAAACAGGACAGCCAGGTGAAGCTTTTGCACATTGAGTCACGTAAGTCCCGCGGCGTAACTCAGAGCTGGAAGTACTGGTGGATTGTGACAGCGACCGAGAAACTCTAAAAGATATCGTTCATCTGCTCCGCAAACAAACAAGCATCATAGCCATGGACTCACCTGACAAGTTCTGGACTCCAACAAACGGTACTGTGTTTTATAAATGAGTACTGCACAGTAATGTGTGTAGAAATCTTGCGTAACACTGTAAAAATATATATTTTTAGATTTTGCTGAGGTGCCTTGGTTCCCCAAGAAGATCTCAGATCTGGACAAGAGCGCCTGCCGTGTTCTGATGTATGGTTCAGATTTGGACGCGGATCATCCAGTCAGTATTGATTTACCTTTCACTAGAGAATAAGACTGGAAATTCACTGACAGTAGTATTTATGTCATGACCGTGTAACATTTCAATATTTAAACCGCTGAAAAAGACACATGACCTATGTATGAAAATCTGTATTTGTTCCTATATGATTTCAGGGATTCAAAGACAGCATATATCGTAAGAGAAGGAAATATTTCGCTGATCTTGCCATGAGTCACAAACAGTACGTTTAACAATTAGATAAAACTCTTACGTTAATTCCACATATTTACCTTTAATATTCACATGCTTCGCTCTCGTTCCGCAGCGGAGAACCTATACCACGTGTGGAGTTTACAGAGGAAGAGGTGAAGACGTGGGGTGTCGTTTTCCGGGAGTTGAATAAGCTGTACCCTACTCATGCCTGTCGAGAGCACCTAAACAACCTGCCTCTGCTCACCCAGTTCTGCGGCTACAGAGAGGACAACATACCGCAGCTGGAGGACGTGTCCAATTTCCTGAGAGGTGAGCCCGAGCGCACACGATCAGTGCATACGCAGTGACGAAGTGTGCGATACATTTGTACAACTGTACAATAGCTACGGGACAAGCTGACGGGATGTACTAGTTGTGTCACCAGCAGAGGGCAGTAGTTACATGGCTGCTGTGTGTGTGTTTCAGAGCGAACAGGCTTCACCATTCGCCCTGTTGCTGGGTACTTGTCACCGAGAGACTTTCTGGCTGGTCTGGCCTTCAGAGTATTTCACTGCACACAATATGTGCGTCACAGCTCAGATCCTCTTTACACTCCTGAACCGTGAGTACAAAGCATACTGTATATCCCTTTATCCCTTCAGACTTGTTTGTTGACACAATCTTTTGAAATAGGCTTTTATGAAGCAGCACTCTTTGTTGAAGCAGCACCCACTGTCTGTCACACCTGATGCATGAACACGTAGAAATGAAAACATGCTCATATCCTTTAATCATACCAAATCCAGATTATTTAAGTAGGTTATGTTTTACATTGGGGTTTGAATTCCAGTCTTGGGTGAATCAACTTCATGATCAAGGTTAAATCACACAAATCATTTAATTTTGTTGCAATTTGGAATATCAAATAAAAATAGATTATTATTAAAAAAAGCAACAATTACAATTATTAAACATTTTTGCTAATTTTTTTCAGTGTTGAAACAACAACAGACTTTCCACCACATTTCAATATTTAACTGGGTATTATTATTTAATGATTATTCTGAATAATACTTAATAGCCAATGCTGTCAGTAATCATTTTAATGCTATGGGAGTTATTAAAGTGCTCATTTTATTTATTTATTTGTGATATAGCAAAGTCATGAAAAAATAATGGCAGGGCTACAAACAAAGTGTTTTAGGCAAGTGTTGGAGAGATTATCTCCATTTGGTGTGGACTTTGTTGTGCCATATCTTTGCAGATGGTTTATATGCACAAACCGATTTATTACACATTAAAGGAAAGGTAAACTCATAAAAAACATAAATTTGTTTTCAAATCATTCGTTTTCTGCACAGAGCTGACATCAGATCTTTATGCGAGCTTGCTTCTGCTTCACTGTTCACTGTTTGTATGTGCGAACTAGGCCTTATTCTGTCTTATTTAATCAACAATTAAAGAGATCTTTATGTCTGTTTTTCAGGGACACATGTCATGAGCTGCTGGGTCACGTTCCTCTGTTGGCCGAACCCAGTTTTGCTCAGTTCTCCCAGGAATTAGGGCTAGCTTCCCTCGGGGCGTCTGATGATGCTGTGCAGAAGTTAGCAACAGTATGTATACTGTTCATACGGTATATAGGCATAAAGGCTAATTGTTGTTTGCATGTTTTGATCGTTGTTATGTTGGTGTGTGTGCCGTTGCAGTGTTATTTCTTCACGGTGGAGTTTGGCCTGTGTAAGCAGGAGGGTTCACTCAGAGCATACGGCGCTGGGCTTCTCTCTTCTATCAGTGAACTTAAGGTACATACAAATTATATTGTTTTTACAACAATAATCTTTTTTTCAATTATCCAATAACTAGTCTGGACAAAAAATATGAAACAAAAATATTAGATCACCTTTTAAATATCTTTAAAAGATATCAAAGCTGCATTTGCTTGATCAGAAGGAATATTGGGAAATATTATCGCATTTTAAATAAACTGTTTTCTATTTAATATATTTTAAGCAGATTTTTTTAGCAGCTAATACTCTTGTAGTCAGTGTGACATTATCCTTCGGAAATAATTAAATTTAATAATTTATTCTTCAAGTTTTACATTTGCCACACTTTTATTATTAATATTATTACTAATATTTGTATTGTAAAAGTTCAGAAGTATTTATTTTAAATAGAAAACGTTACTGTCATTTTTGATCTATTTATTGCATCCTTGCTAGATAAAAAAGTATAAATTAAAAAATATATATCTTTGCACGGTACTGTGACTGCTGTTAATGAATTGAAATGAATGACTGTGTAACACTTATGTATTTTTTCTTGAAGCACTCTCTCTCAGGCTCTGCTAAAATCCTGCCCTTTGAGCCCAATGTCACCTGCAAACAGGAGTGTCTCATCACCACCTTTCAAGACGTTTACTTTGTTTCAGAGAGCTTTGAGGAGGCCAAATTTAGAATGCGGTAAATCTTTTTTAAATGCACAACTTATTTTTGCATACCATATCGTTGTTTTGCTTTGATCATGTGAGGAATTTTGTCCTTCTGCAGTGAATTTGCAAAGACAATCCAGCGTCCATTCTCCCTGCGCTTACAACCCGTACACACAGAGTGTGTGTGCTGAAGGACATGCCCAGCATCAACGATGTGGTCGAGGAGCTCAGACACGAGCTGGACATTGTAGGAGATGCTCTCTGTCGACTCAGTACACACCTAGGCGTCTGAAACCATTATGACTCTTGCTCATATTAATAGCTTTTATTCCTGCTATCTCTTATATCAAAGCACGTTACTCAACATTCAACACTGCCATAGTATTATCTCATTATCTGCCTTCTCTGACTGCAGAGGTGAATTACTCTTAATGTCTTTGGGAGCACCTTTCCTCTGCTCCTGAAAATCTGCCAAATACCACAAAGCACTTAAATATCTAAACACTGCTTTCAGGAGAGTCTTTAAGTGCCCTTTAAATGCACCAACCAGCTCCTTCACTGCTATTCAAACACCACAACACCAGAAACTACAGCCCTCGTGCATCATATCATGATCACTTTATTCATACAATCTATATACTCTTAATCTCTGCTCCAACTTCAGTCTTTGTAAATACACAGGAAACGTGGAAATGGTTCATCCTGTAGAGTTTAAGATATTTGAAGACAAAGCTTGAGTTTGAAAAGCACTGCTACAAATGTCATATCTTGAAGCTGTCACACATTTGTGTTATAGTTGTTAAATAAACACAGCCAAAACTAAAACTTAGACGACCAGTTAAAGGCTTTTGTTTCTTTCCCAACACCAAACCTACTGTATCTTATAGTAAATGGACCCATTCATTTCTTACCCTGAGCTCAATAAATTATTTATTGGTGTTTGTGATGTAAAATGTATATTATAACTAAAATGTTTCACATTTTACTTATTATCCTGATGTGAATCTGAAAGTGTGGCGTGTATATTGTGTGTTTTGTCTTCTAAAAACTATAATCTTTGCTGCTTGTCCATGGCCATTCATGTTTATGCTTACTGAATGCTGATTAAGTGATTCTTATAAGGAGAGATCAAATGTATTTAATAAATAAATGTATAAATGTAGCCAACTTTTATTAAATCATTTTTAGCAAACTCAATCTATGATACAAATGATTGAAACGCTATTATTGAAACGAAGTAGGTCATAAAACGCACACTTCTGATATATTTCCTGGAAACATCCTCATTAGCTAAAAAGTGAAGTTACTGTACCCTGCAGCGTGATACTGTACCCAGCAGAGGGCAATGCTGGGATGCAGTGTTACTGAAAGTTGAGACAATCGATTAGGCTTGAAATTCAGGTTAAAAAAACCCCAGAGATATTTACTAAAATCAAGGTGCATATATATATATATATATATATATATATATATATATATATATATATATATATATATATATACAGGCTGTAAAAAGCGTTCTCGTAGAACTTGTGAGCTGGTAGGTTTCCGAGAACGACTTTATAGCTGACCGCCTTAAATTCATTAAACGCTATGATGAGGAAATGACAGTGCAAAAGTTTAGCATCCTATTCCAAAGGTTGTGAACAGCTCCAATTGGAACATCACGTGTTGTCATCCTGAAATCATAATATGAGAATGAATCATACGTTTCTATTAACAGTAATTCTCTTCACATGATATCTAGACACATCTTGAAATAGATTAAATCATACGACAGTCAACATTTTTTTATATTATTGGGTCATGCAGCTGCTTCCATATGAAGGTGTCTGTTTTAGAGTCAACCAGGGGCGGTTTCTATGGTCGTTATTTCCATTGAACTCTATTGGTAACGACAGAACTTGTGACCATTGCTTTTGGGAAATACACCCCAGGTTGATACCGAGCTCTCAAAATGGGAATAAAGAAGAACTTGGGATATTTCCAATATCCCCTTTCATTACCAATTTGAATATGTGTAATTAGATTATCACCCGAGTAGCCTATTTCAGGGTTTCATTTCATTCACATTATATCTTGTGATGAAGAAGATGCGTGGACCGTATTTAATGGAGGAGCACTAATATAAAAGTACTCCAGTAGTTTCCAGAACCGCTTCCAACAACAGAACGTTCAAAGTCCTCTGGAGATTTCTGGTAGACGGCCATATTAAAAATCAATGATCTTTGGTTTTTTATAAAAATGCTGTGCGCTTAGACAATAAAACATGTCATATTGCATTTTAAATAACATTCTGGTCTGTGTGGGGATATTTACTGTAGATTTCTGAGTCTCTGTCAGTTGCAGTAGGCTGCATATGTTTATTGGCAGAAAAAAATATGTTTTTCTATCTGCACATTTTCACGCCTTTCCTATATGGATATTCAGTGTGCATTTCAAGCTTATTCCAGTGGGGCAGTAAAAATGTGTATACACACACACTCCAGTGCTCCTTTTGTAGTCATAGAAGAGATAGGATGAGAGAGATAGAGAGTCAAAGGGGGCTTGGCTGCTTTACAGGGTTCCCACCAGAAGTGATATGAAAGGGCAGACAGCAAAGAGTAGTAGATGAATGCATGTGTGTCGATGTTTCATGTGGGCATGCAGTCAGAGCTGCTCTCAAATCAGCGCTGATACAAAGATCACAGATTGACAGATGGAATATGATAAATTTATCTTTTATATTAAGGCATATTAAAGGGTATAGCAAATTAGCTGCTATTTAATTTATTAAATAGTTCAACTTTAATATTAACAGTTTAGTAATGATATTATTTTCTGTATAATATTAATGAAAGCATAATATTATCAAGAGAATAAAATCCCAATTCAAAACAAATCCATAATTTATATATTTAAAGTTGTATTTATTGTCTTTTATAATCAACTGCTTTTTCGTTTGCTCCTTTACTTTCTCTCTCTCTTCATTATCTCCTCCTAGAGCTCCTCTATCTCCACTGCCAGTAGTCTCAACCACTTAGCGATTGTGAAGGTTTAATTGGTGTTCATTAAACTTTCAGGGCTGGCTGCTCAATGGCAGGCCGTCCTGTGACAGCACAGGAAGATGAAGTAACAGCATGAGCAGAAGGCCCAGAGCAGAATTACTGCACATGCTCAGTGGCCTTCAGCCTCATCATCAGCACAGTCACAGATAGTTCAGCTCATTACTCACCTCCGTGAGCAGCAGAGGAGGTTATGTCCTCTACAGGAAGAAGTGCTGTCATCACACATGTAACTATACTTAAGGAGATTGAGCTATATAAACAGCAGTTATTTTAAAATTGGAACGTCCAGCAGACCTATTGGACTATCCTTGGAATCTGATATAATGGCTCCAAACAGAAGTAAGGTCCTTCAGGGATTTCCTGATTTCAGTACTAATTGGAGTCCAAACTGAAACCCTGCCCTATTCCCAAGCGCAGAATTGATCTTTGTATCAATGAAAAGGCTTATCTTACTTGTAATGTATTATTTATAAAAAGGACAGTTCAAGACTTGAAAAAAATGGCTTGTCTGATTTGCTGACAGCTGTTGCGAGATTTAGTCGGTTTATTGCCATATAAACCCATGGTTTCAATGATACCCTACTTGTGGGACTGTAAGATTTGTAAAATGTTTCTTTTTAATAATTTCATGCACAGTTAGCACAAACTTTACGTTTAACGAACTATTTCATTTCACAGTGCTTACTTATGCAAAGCTGTTACTCAGATATGAATAATATATTGTGTAGTATATATAATAATGAATATTTAAGATATTATCTTAGGACTTTCCATAGACATAATGCATTTTATACTGTACAAACTGTATATTGTATCCCCTACCCCTAACCATACCCCATTGTGAGGTGGTTAGGGGTGGAGGATAAAATATACAGTTGGACCAAACCAAGGGGACCAAAATCTATTTTTTATTAGTTTCTCCCAAGCTTGTCTTACAAGTTCCTGCAGGTTAAACCCCAAGTGTTACTATTTGTCTGCTTACCTCGACTCGGGCCATCCTCCAGAATTGTACAGGTGTTCAGCCTCTTGTGTGTGAGGGTGTGTAGTAGGTAATTTACGATAACCACAATTGGAGAAGGTGAATAACCAGGGCTGAGATTTCATGCACACACATAAACACAGGTATGTAATTACTGGCAAGGTAATTATCACTGTAAATACCCCAATTATCACAAGGACTAGTTTTGTTTATGTACCTCATGAACAGCATTAGATCTATGTAGGCAGATGAAACAGACTGTAATGATACCGTTACTGACATAGAATAGCATCAGTGATAATTATGTGAAGAACTTTGTGTTCTGATGTGTGAACGTGTCGGATGAATCGCGGACCCAAATAGCACGTACAAATGTAACCAGGCAGCAGGGAGGCATGGGAGAAATGGGCTGCCCTTGAAAGCAGATCACATACTTGTGTTGCTATGGCTACGGTCCCTATTAGGTAACTAGGTTGCCATAGTGTCTGAAAAGATCAAAGCTCAGCAGCAGAGCGAAGAACTGGGGTACATGCACTCAAACAGAAAAAAACAGACCCCTGCACCCGGACACACGCTCACAGAAGGCCACACATGCATTTAGCTTCCTGTGAGTCAACACGGACATAAAAAAGACTAAATCTTAAACCAAACCTTGGGAGCACTTCATATGACAAATTTCGGGATGTACTTAAGACATACGACAGACATGCAAAGTCTTAAAGATATGCAGTATATAAAAGGACAAATACAACAAAGTTATTCAAATGATTCGTTTATTTTTCTTGAACTTAATTTGCCTTTACTGAAATCTTCAGAAGTCCCCCTAAAACATTTAGTTGGTTAAATAAATAGTAGGTTATCATAGAGAGTTAATTTCAAACACAGCCTTTCTGACAAGCTGATAACTGCAATTAGCAACAAAGCTGGTAATCTGTTAGAAGCAACAAAAGAGCCTTTGAAGCATCCTCTCAACAGAATTCAGTTATATTTAGCTCATTGTGTAACTGGAATCATGCCTATATAGTTTATTTTCATAATAGACTTTTATTTGACTTTTTCAAATGCACGTGGAACTGAGGTATATTTAATATTTACTATCGACATCATGCAGTTTGCATTCATTAGTAACGTTTCTTAATCCACCTAAGAAATTAGGATTGTATAGTAGCTACCTAAGGATGTGAGGAAAATTTACCTAAGAATAACCTTGCAAAGTTTAGCTACATAGTATAATATAGGAAATATTACTGTAATATTTACAATCGCATAAATACTTGGGTGATGGATTTAGGGTCAACTCTGGTTTCTAAAGGGGTCATGAACTTTTATTTTTGTACTCTTATTGTGTCACAATTTAGTCTCATGTTCTATTTTTAACCCTCCTTAAAAGAACACTGTATGAACAGCATTGTATCACTGGCTAGTAGTCATGTATGTTTGGCAGCCTACTGCCTTCACACACAGTCAACGCTGTGGACTAGGTTAAAACCTTGTACCATCATTTGGTTTCTGTTCACCTCTCTCTCGTAAACACTACATGCATGAGTTGGTGGGCAGGGCTAAACAGGCAGTGCTGTAGAAGCAGGTTTTGATCTACTTCTGCGGAGGCAGTGCTTATCCACACTATAACATCATAGAGGTTTACATTTCACAAGCTGTCATTTTGGCACACTAACTTCCATAGGTAAAGATTCCTCATTAGCGACAGTTAATAATGCAAGTCATTTTTTGATCAGTCTACGAACCCAGTACAAGTTAAGTTTGTGCGTCTACAACAGCAAAATATACAAGTGTATATCTTTGAATATTGGTTGATCGAATGATTCAAGCTGACCGTTCCAAAATGGTGGAATCCATACATATCTATACTAGATTCAGTATAAGCTGTTTTAAGTAATAATAGATTTTTGAGTTTTGCAAATTTACAGGATGCTTACATAGTTTCTCATAGAATTTTGGTCTCTCAGTTCATGACCCCTTTAAAATGTAAAGACATTTATCCGTGAGCGTCTCTTGATTTAAAGTGAACCCTACAATTTGGACAAGTGTAGCCTTGTGCTATAATGTAAAAAATAAATTCATTAAAAGGCAGATGGTTTTATTTTAGAAAATTTTATATTGTATTAAATGTACTGTTTTAGTAATATCTACTTTGGAACCTATTTGAGGGAATTACGCAATATTTGCAACAAAGCTTATGAAGTATAGCTACTTCTTATTCTGGTTTCTTCACCTGCAGATTTTAAAACACCATTAAAAACATGTCTAACTCAATGGCAGTGAGTTAACTTCATGCTAACTGGTTATAGATATACTGGTGTCAGTTTTTACTGCATTCTAAAATTGATTCTAAAAGAACACATCAATGTGTGTTTGACACACTTTCTGTTTGAAAAGTTTAAAATCTCACTTCATTTAAATAACCACTTGCTTGTGTGTACTGATCTCCTTGCTGGGTTTAAGGAAAGAAGGAGTTAAAATTGAATTAGAAACATTATAAATACATACAATTTATCCACTAACATTTATAAACTATGCAAATACAGGGCTCAAACAATAAGGGCTCAGTTGTCAGATGATCAGTCAGATCAGTGCTATACTTTGAATATGTTTATTGATCTTTATATACAGAAATACATAGAAAAAGGTCTGCAAAGTCTGCTGAAAAGGCCACCAAAATCAAGGCTATTTGTCTTACTAACATTTCTTTAAAAACTGGTCCACACAAAAATGTAATGGTCATGACTTACTCACCCTTATGTTGTTCGAATCCTGTATGCAGTTCTTTCTTCAGCAGAGAACATAAAAGAACATATTATGAAGAATATTAGAAACCATTTTCCCATTGACTACCACTGTATGGACAAAAATGGAAGTCAATGAGAAATGAACATATCTTCTTTCATATTCCATAGAAAGAAATCACTGCACAAGTTTGGAACAGTCGAAGGTGGAGTAAACGATGATAGAATTTAATAAAAGGTAAAAACCTAATAATGTGTTTGTCAATTTTGATGTAAGGAAATGAATTGTTGGACATTCAAATAATTCTTATTGTTGAGCCCTGGAATGTAAAAGTTTACTGAAAAAGTGCAAACAGCAAACAAAGGCAACTGATGAATTACAGCAGCAGCATAACAGTGAACAACATCATTAGTTTGAGCCCATTCTAATTTAAAGGCAGCTTTGTGAATATTTCTTGTGATTCACAAAAAAGCAAAAAGTTATTAGATAGGTTTGACCTTATAACCCTGTAAAGATTACTAGATGTTCTAAGTATTCAGTGGGCAAGCGTGGGCAACACGAAAGCATATTTACAGTACAGACACACGTACAAAACACACACACATATTTAACACGCATGCACTCAAATACACATTTTACACACCACTACAAGTTGACAGTACTATCAGCCACCGGCAAAAGTCCCTTTGAAATACATTTAAATGTGTAGAAAGGGGTCTTCCACCCATTTGTGTACAACAAACAGATTATAGAGTGTTATCAAGAAGTGGGAGGGTTGTTCTGGGCCATGCACACAGTGGTTGGAACACCACGATTCATGACACACACAGAGTCTGCAGGCGGTTTGTGCCGGCCCTGCCGAGAAGCCTCTACAGACATGAAAAAGAAGAGAGACAACAGACGAGTTATTACCCAGACACCTAGAGAACAAAGACGGGTGAAGAGGGCGCGGGATGACGTGCGAGCCAGCGCAGAGGAGACATGGAAGGGGTCAGGAGGAGTAGGAGGAAGGGATGAAAGGAGAGCACAGGGGTGACGTTAATGCGGTCTGCTAGCAAGCACGTTTTGCAGGCGTATAAGGCAGGCTTTAGCATCATACCTCATTGAGCAGAGTGTATGTTGACACCGCTTGTTCAAAACTTCAGCTCGTTCACAGCATGCAGGTGTTTCACTGTTTCCTTCAAATGTTAATGGTTTAATTCATCACCATGCTCATCAGTGCAGTCTGCCATGCGGCTCCACCTGGAGACATACTTTCTTTTTCTTTTGACTCGCATCAAAGACCTTCCAATGCAGCTCTTTGTGCCAAAGAGAGTATTGGTACATCGTCCAATGAGAGAAACAGAAATAAAACATAAAACATTCCACTGCAATCAATGAAATAAAAAACCCAAGCGCTCTAACAGGTTTCATAGAAAATTTATTTCATGCTATGGTTGAAGTCATGTTTTCCTGTTTTTCTATGCAGTTATTGTTGCATAACATAGTGCATGCATTTGTTTTTTTCCCCCAAAGTTAGCTAAATTGCATACAATTCTCTTATAATGTAAATATACATTTGTCTTTTTTGCTTTTCTTTGTGTTTTAGTACCTAAAAGTAATGAGAGAAAATGTAAAACATCTCAACAGGATGCCGTTTTTCTCGTTTTTTGATGTTTTTTCTCCAAAAATAACACTGTTAAAAGTCTGCACTTGATATGTGAAATAAACAGTTGCTCACGACAGTTTCCACAGGATCTATTCACCAATAAGTAAGACATAAAACAGAAAAATATCTCATTTTGCTCAGTTTTTTTTCTCTATAAGATCCAGAATCACAAGCATGCCAGACAGAAACAAAGTTGAAAAGTGGAATTTACAATCTATCTGACGGCAGTAACCACTAGCGTCTCGTTCAGAATTTGAGGTCAATGTGACCAGAGCTGAGTCGTGTGGTTAACAACAAAGACAGAATGAAGAAATCAGTTAGCTGAAATAAAGAACATGGTCTCTGAACATCTCATTATCCATGGCTACATGTCAATTCTGCAAAAGTCAAGAACTCTTGAAAGAAAATATTTGTTTTGTACAGACAAATTCATAACAGATATAGAATATTTTCCTCTTTTTTAATGTAACACCATGCAGCTCATGCTAAAATGAACAGGTAAGAGTCCACTACATCTGTCACTGCAGGTACTATCATTAGTATTATGATTATAAAACTTCTTTTGCTGGCTTTAAAGCCATCCGTGCATCATCACACTCTTCAATCGATGGTCCTTAAGGTCTTCCCTTAAAAAAGTCCTGGTCCGTGTGAGATTCCTCAGGCAGTCGGAATCTGGATAAAACCCGCGCCACCTCGCCGACTAACAACATCCTGTATTGTGCTTGCTTTCACACATACGTCCTTCCTTTGGACTCCAGCCTGAAATCCTCTGGCCATTGTGTGGAGTCCAGCAAGGCTGGAGAAGGGAAACCAAGGTTTTGAGATGCTGCTGCCTTCTCAGGTCACTTTGAGCACCTCTGACTGCATATACTTAACTAGGGCAGTTTCTCTCTTTGCAGGGATCTGCAGTAGAAAATACAGGGGAGGATGGGATTGCTCAGGGTCATCCTGCCATTGGGCCTTGTTTTCATTCAGCTCACAGAATGAGGAGGAAATGGGCTGAGAAAATATGATTTCCTTTGTCTGCATTGTAAAAACGTTCATTTGGGTTGCTTTGCAATCCAGGGCTAAAGAGGTCGGAGAAAGAGAGATGGACAGAAATGCACAGGAAGAGTGAAAGAAGTGCAGAGTAAGGAGAGATGTTTGCTGTGGACAGCGAGAAAAAGGGAGTCCTGATACCTCCTACCTGGGGTCTTGTTAATGAGGTGATGAAGAAAGAAGGAGGAAGACTCCACCAGAGCAAAGGGAAGTACAGTAAAATTAAACGGCCAAACCAAACAAAAAAAGAAACAGTTAAAAGGTGTTTCGTCCTCCAGGTGTCTGAAAGGACTTTATGTGAGAATATACTCAGACAGGGGAGGATTTATAAGTAAATATTCATAGCAAATCCTTAAAGTATCATTATTTCAATCCAGTTCTGAATTGGTTCCAGGAACAACAACAGTGTGCTCTAAAAGAAAGGTTTACCTTTCTCATCCCAGTTCTTTAGTTGTGTCTGTTAAACACTCGAAACTAGGAAATCCTTAAAAATTTCCCTGAGATCATTTGGAGGTTTTCTTTCTCTCTGATGGCTTTGTATGAGTTGAGAGTCGGTACGGAAAGACAAGAAACAAGCAAAACGGACGGAAGAGAAAAAGCAGGAAGGGAGGAGACAAAAACACAGCTCCAGAAAACAAGGACCAGAGAACAAGACAGACCAGACCAAATCAAACAGTGCAGAGAACAGAAGGCAGCAGAGCAGGAGGAAGACCCAGGGTAACAGCTCTAACTACAACATCTCCATTTCTTAGAGAATGGAGGGGATTGGAGAATGGGACCGCCGCAGGAGAACAGGTGGGCCGCAGGACCCAGTGGACATCGATACCACCTCGGCCAGAGTTCGGGCCTTGCTGGTTATGGTGCCCAGGCTTCGGGACTTTTGATAACCTTGGTTTAGTAGAGAGAAATGTGCACATGGCAGTTGCTGAGACACAAAGGTTTCATCTTGACCTCTGTCAGTTTGCTCCACACCATGTTTGCTGCTATGGGTCAGGTTTAAAGGGTTTAATATGGCATGCAATCTCTGTGAGGGCATGCACAAAGATCGGTTGGTTAATCTGGCATTAGATCAGTAGCAAAGAAGTCTGTTGATTGCAAGGCAAAATTTGCAACTAGAATTTAGAAATTCCACAGATTCGTTAATTTTGAAATTAAGGCAACCAATAATCCAGTCTAATGATTTGTCAGAGTCAGACCCTTAGCCATTTTCCATAGTCTTTTATGTCTTGCACTATCATTTTGAGTCATTTTAACAACACATTGTAAATATATGACAAATGTAAAAGGAAAGTATCAGCTTTCAAATTATATGATTATTATGTTGCCAAATGGCAGGTTGTGATAAAAATAAGGCCTTTTCTATTCTTTTTTTGTTATTATTTATTACATTTTTGATTGTGTTGGAGTTTTACTGCCTTTATTGTTCATTTCTTTCAAAAACTGCAGTGTACTTATTGGTAGTGAATTTCATGTATCACTTAAAAAGTGCACCCGGCACATTTACGCCATGAGACTCGGCAGGCTATTTTATTTAATCAATTAATTAATTAAGTGAAAACCAGCCATTTATTGACACCTTTCCAAGGTTTAAAAAAATATTGGACAATTACTGTATCAGAACCTCTTAGTTCACATGCATTAATGTGCTGCTGTCTGAACTGAGGCAGGGGGAAATAGTTTGAATTTCATAGGAAAACTGACACAATTTGAAAGCTGAGACTCTGTTTAATTATTTCTAAAAGAACATAACAGAAAACCTTTATAAAGGTGGTATTAAATTTCACTATTATTGGGACTTTTGACTCAAAAGGAAAAGAGCATGTCATGTATGTCAGTAGCATATCTACACCATAATATTCTTGCCTTTATGCAAAACGGAGTCTTCACTTTCTCATCCAATACCATACAGGCATCAGGACAGATTGTGCAGCAAGGCCGCAAGGACTGCCCCTAACACATGCACAATAACATAATGCTACAGAAAAAAGAACAGTGCACTCTGAAGCACTGCATGCACACACACACATACACACACACACACACACACACACAAACACGCACATCTCCCAAAACACTCAAACTTACACATACACATACAGTAGATCACAAGCAAAAACACATATTTGTTGGGGAACAGTGTGTGTAGTTCTGTGGTGATGATGCTGACCATCTTGTGGTGCTTTTGGCTGTGGGTAAGATCTGAAGTCAAACAGAGCATGCTCACACAGAGCAACATGTCATAAGACACAGACAGACAGCGCTATTGGTTAGAAAATGATCACATGACATAATTGGTGGATGATAGCAGGATAATTTTTGAATGTGATCAGAAACTGACAATTTATGTCGTTGATGTGTGGAAAGGTCATCTTTAGTCTATTCGTACCGAACGGGTCAGGGGTCAAACTAGAACAGGTGTGAGATAACATGAACGTGTGTTTGTTTTTGTAACACTACATATGCTGAGCGTTAATTGACAGCCTGTGAAGCTACATAGCGTGTAGGGGCCTTATATTTGTCTAAGGCTGCTGTGAGCGGTCATGACAGCAAAAACAGGCATGGATCTCAGGTGGTGACCTGGCATGGCCGTCCTTCTGGGCTGTGCGCCCAGCCCAGCTGCAGCAGAGGTAACCCTGTGTGCCATGCTACGTTGGGCAAGCCGGCTCTCGCCCCTGACCTCCCTGAGAACATTCCGCCATGAGCCAATCGGGTAGCATAAGGAAGACGGGAGAGAGGGAAAGATGGAAGGAGGTACAAACATAGAGACAGACCACAGGCATGTACAGTGGTGGAAGAAACGATAAAAAAACAAACAAACAACAAGAAAAACAGAAAAAAAGGAAGATTAAGGTTGGCTCCAGGAGGCAGCAGCTGTATGTGTGTTAATATGAGTTCAGACGTAATGCAGCGTGGTGTGGAAAAACTTATTTACAATATGTTAAAAGAGAAGAGGGTTGGAAAATGCAACTTGTGGGGAAGGATCTGATCATTGCAGGGAAGGGTCTTTATCTGATACCCTGCCTCAGTTTATTTACATATGAACAATGCTGACGGTAGTGTTTGAAAGATAATAAAAGAACTAATGGAAGTGGAAAGTTTTCAGCCCAGTTAAAATGGCTAACATGCTACACATTTAAGCACAAATTTGGTCTTTAACTGCAGTTATTAAACTGCATTGTTATAAACTGTCTGTTGTGGGCGCGCTCTGCTTGTCTGTATGTTCAGACTGTCTTTACTGTGTAATGCACCTGATGTATACATCTCATGCTGTGTGTGTGTGTGTCAGGCAATAGCCTCACACAGTGGTTACATACCCTTCCTCACTCCAGGTGCTCGCAGCCATGATCGCTGCCGACGCTCAGCAGAAAACACGGAGTGGCCCCCCGTGGCCCGCTAGGTTAAAGATCTGGCCGCCCTCAGGAGAAATGGCTTGGTCTCCATGGGGACAATCCTCATTACGCCAACGCTGCTTTAGCTGCCTCACCATTCACTTTGGGATCTTCAAACACACAAGCACATGTAAGAAGAACATGTAGCCATGATGAAAGACCAAGACTGATGAAAAGAGAGGCTTGCGCGAGGGCAGAGAGAGATAGGCGAGAAGGTAAAATGAAGCCCTTCTAGTGACGTGGATAAATGTATGGTATGTACGCATACATTTATTTATTTTGGGGTTAAGTGAGCATACTCATTCAACAGCAAAGTAATATTAACACATGGAATCATGGTTTTATTAGTAGTTCTGGCCATATTTTAACTACGCTGCCCAAATATTTCTGGAAACTACACTCCAAAATAAAATTAAAAAATGTCTGAAAACCATACTCAATTTACTACACATGTTTTCTTTCACTGGTTAAATGTTATAAATAAATAAATACTCAATGAAATTATGGTTCTTTATTATTTTCATATGCACTCTGCGTCATTATCTGATTATTATTTACAACTTATGTGAGCATATTGCTGTAGTAAATACCAAGGTCAGCAGGTTTAATTCCCAATGATATAATTTCCAAAAAAATTGTCGTTTTTTGTTTGTTTATTTTTCTTTGCATACAAAATTTTCTTCGTAAAGATGGATTGAACCACTGTTAAATCAATATTTAATATATTCCACTACCTTCTTGGCCTTGAATGTGCTACATTGGTTGTCTTCTCCAAGTTCTCCTGATTTGATAAAAATGTCCTCATTTGTGAGGATAAAACAAAGATTAAATAGATCTGATACGAGGGTGAGCCATTTTGGGTGAATCCTGTCCTTTAATTCATCCTGTTGTTTTGATAAAATGCAAAGCAAAAAGAAAATCGATCCTACTGTTTTGTAATCACATGAAGTGTCAAATTTAGCAATGCTAAACCTCATAATTACATTTTGACCAAACAGCAGAGTGCAGCCTGGGTTTTGCTTCAAAGAGAAGGAGGAGCATTGAATTATAGCTCCAAGCCATTGCGAATATATAGAAACAGCTCATGGCAACCAGCCTGTTCACCTGTGAGCTCTGGCACAGGGAGTCTGTCACCCTGACGATAATTTCATCGATCAGACCTGTGAGAAGTAAGAGCACCAAGCAGAGTTCTGAGGGAAAAGCACTGGGAACTACTACATATCTCCCACCTGGATTTTCCATTGTATCGGCCAACACTGATTCAAGCACGCTCTAACATATTACCGGCCAACAAAGAGCATCTATCAACTCTAAAGCAGACTTTAACATTGTGGTTATTCAGTGACATGAGTCCTGTTGATACATTACATTGCTACATTTAATTAAAGTCTATATACAACATGTAGACACATATACTATGGCTTATATCAACACTGTGAGCTAACAATAAAATATCGATGCCTTCTTAAAAAGGATAGCCCACTCAACGTAAAATGAATATCTGCCTCATTTACTCATCCTTATCTTGTTTCAAATTCAGCGAGCCTTCTTCTGTGGGGAAGATATGTACATACTGTAGAAGATAGGTTCTTTTATACAGTTACAGTATTTTAAAAATATTTAAAATATTGTGTCCGTATAACTTGTGCACTATAATAGTTCCTATGTTCAGGTAAAGCATGAACAAATCCAAACTGGATCAACCCATTCACTGATAGATGCAAAAGAGCAATTTGTTTAAGAATTGGGAATCGTGAGTTCCTGTGAATGCACTGAGGAGTCTTCAGACATCGCACAGTGACTTAAAATATAGCCATAAGGAATCCACTTTAAGGATACAGATAGGTTTTTAACTTATTACACTGAAAAGAGTGGTAAGCATGAAAATCGTGACAGGTTTGGAATGACATGAGGGTTAAATGATAACAAAACATTTTAGTGAACTACATTTTAATGCCCTCAGGTCATGCTCTTCCAGAGCATAAACATAAAGACTAAACACCCATTCAGCCAGGTCTTATTATTTGCCTAAGTTCACTGTAAGTGCAATCAATAGAGAAAACAAGAAATTTCTGAAAGCAGGAACGTGTATTTGTAATTGAGTGGATTTGTGTTTATTTATGGTTTGTGTGTGTGTGCACATTTACAGTTTAGAATACACAAAGATATTTAAACACATACACACACACACACAGGAAAAGTTAGAAGTGATGCAAAGCTTCTCTGTGATGAGAGAGTCTGGTTAGACGAGATGGGGAGGGGATTTGATGAGATGACCTACTCCATGAATAGTTTTGATAAACAGGCATTCCTCTCACTTCTACTGCTGTTTCTGTTTCTTTACACTGCAGTCAAACCTCTCTCAAAAAACGGCTTATCTAGTCCTGCCAATTTAAATTAATTTGATATACCTTTTTTAACATAAAAAGATCAAAAGTACTGATATTTAATGTTTTCTACAGGTTAGTCTTTTTTTCAATAAATCTCTTTAATATTGACTTCATTGAAAAGCTTGATCTGGAATGCTGATTACGCATTCTGTAGGAGCCGCTTATCCGTGGTTTTGATATTCGTCGTGAGTCACATTTGAGTTGTCTGGGCACATGGATAATTTAATAACGGTAAATGTATAATATGATGGTAAAATACTACCAAAATGTAGTACCATTTAATG
Organism: Puntigrus tetrazona; assembly: GCF_018831695.1. Lineage (NCBI taxonomy): Eukaryota > Metazoa > Chordata > Actinopteri > Cypriniformes > Cyprinidae > Puntigrus > Puntigrus tetrazona. The sequence goes on along the minus strand of NC_056705.1, from coordinate 19,284,831 downwards.
TGATAACTAAAATCCCAAAGGCTTCCCGCCGTTAATGTGCAGAAAGGTTCAATCAATCTTATCCTCATCTAATTATGATCCTCAATTCAATGCTGTTCTTTTCTAAAACACGTGTGAATGAATCCATAACCAAAAATGATCTATTTCAGAGTGTATCTTTCACAGCTGGACTTAAAGGCAGATCATAAGGATCTGTGTTATTTCTGCAGGAATATCCAGCTCTAATTTGTATGAATGAGTACCTACTCACTCTAAGCACACAGACAGTAATTATTATTTATATATGAGTGGTAGAGCCTCAGCGAGAGTCTGTAGTGAAGGACAGATCTGCTAGCCCTGCTGCACCACCTACTTCCTCACTGCTATTCTGTCTGAACACCCTCAAATCTCTTTTTTTCATCATCCCCACTTTCAGCACTTCCTCAGCACAGTCCTAAGGATATGAATAACAGCAGGAATATAACATCTCAGCGCATCGGTTCAGAGATTGGGCACATACTAATGTAAATATGGCAGTCCCAGAAATGTTTTGAGGCCAGAATGTACAGAGTGCAGGTGTTTATGGATTAGTGAACGTTATAACTATACTTACACAAAAAAATTCAACTTTAAAAAGTCATGTAGCTTAATTTCAATAAATCCATCTTTTCAAACTGAGGACAACCGGTCTTATGCAGCTTTATGTTCATGAAGACATGGTGTAAGCATAAAAATATAATAACCTTTAACTGTATACTGCAGTGGCTCAAAAGTGCACAAATACAACATAAAAGACTACTTTTGTTGAGTTGTTGTCTCTGTTAACTTTGCTGTGTTTTGGTTTGTTTCCATTATGAGTGTTAATCACACTTATTAAGAAAACAAAATGGAAATACAATGGAAACAAGCCACAACTGTAAATAAGCAAAAAAAAAAAAAAACGGAAGAAACAAATAACACAAGAGAAATTAGAACAAATACAATTTAAACAAGCCAAATACAGTGAAAATAGCATAGCATGTTAAAATTAGCGCAACACAATGTAAGCGTCGCAACACAACTAATGAAAAGGAAATTAGTACAACACAATGTGGAAACAAGACAAATGGCTGTTGTGCTAATCACTGTGTTGCAAGTTGTTTACATTGCGTTGAGCTAATCCGGCGCTATTTGGTCAAAAGGTTGCTTGTTTCAGCCAGGTTAAAGGTTTTAGATGTGTTGTAGTTAATTTCATTGAGTTGTGGCTTTCAGTTGTGTCATGCTAATTTTGTTGTGTTCTTACACTGAGATTTACAGATCATTATAGACAGATCTAAATACATATTGAAACTGGAAAATACAAATACGCACAGCTTTTGGGGAATTACACACAAAAATAATAAAATATGTTTATTAAAAATAATATTATTCTGATTGAGCTTCAAAATATTGTTTCCTAACAGCCTAAATCCAATTATGCAACTATTTATATCCAGGGGTGTTCTCTTTATATGCTGTACAATATATCAAAACCAAATCATATGTTAACTGCGTATAACGCAAAAATATAAATACAATACATCTCCAAATACTACCAATTTACAGAGAGCTCCAAGAAAACACCATTATGCCGGATGTTATGTGAGTGAGGACCGCTTTAATAAAAATAGGGCCAAAAGCATAATGATAATTTACACAACTCGATTTCTCCAGACTTCAAAATTAGAAATAATCCATACGATAGGGACGGATATAGGAAATTGTCTATAGAGGACAGAGAGTTGACTCATCTCAAAACATGTGACTCTCTCTCTCTCTCTCTCTTTCTGTGTGTGTGTGTGCTGCCAGATCTGCAGTGAGAGTGTCACGTGTTTCTTCAAGTATCACAACCAACAGATGCTTTCGCCTATGTGCTGGGTGATTCTTACGTGTTCTGCCCAAAGTCAAATGGATGGAGCTGATAATCAAGGCCTTTGAAGATCTTGTAACCTACAAGAGAGATTTAGAAAGGCCAAGTACTTGAACAGAGAGGGAGAGAGAAGAAAGGCAGGAAGAATGAATTTTTTTGGTGTAGTTTATTATTTTATACTTTCAATTCAACTACATAATAACTGAAATTTACTGGATTCATTATCCAGTGGGAAGGTGTGTTTGTCTCATCTAAACGTTACAAATGAATCAGATGGACCACTTTTTCTGCTAAAAACCGAGCAGTAATTAACAGTATAGGTCATATTGATTTATATTGCATTTATCCTCAGACCATCTAACTCGTGTGTGTGTGTGTGTGTGTGTGTGTGTGTGTGAACAGCACAGGAGTCGTGCAAGGCGAGTGAATGACTGCAGCTCATTGCAGAGTGCGATTCCATTGTGCGGTTGTTGGACACCATACATAGCAACAGGCTCTAGTGCAGTGTAAAACACAGAGAATGAAATAATAAAAGAGATTGTGTGAAAACATACCACATTTCACTTCATAACAAAGCTTTGTTTTTTACTGGACCAGAATGATGCATGCAAGTAAACGCTGTAGATAATAGTCGACTCTCCTTTTCTAACTTGTGTAAATGGCTGGAAACACTTAAGCTTGTCTCTAATGCTGTAATATCATTATTCTTCTAGAGTGAGTTCTCTCAAACTTTGGTATTTGTTACAAACTCACACAACAGTTTATGTGATCCTCAGTCTTATGATCAATGGAAAGCGCGTTTGGCCATCTATCAAACTGATTAGACCCAGAGTTATGCCAAATGGGGTCCACAAAAACTTTGCGAAGGATTTGATACTTTATTATACTTACATAACAACACATACTCTTCTGTCTGTAGTTGTGAGGTTATTAAGATTATCTAATGTTTTGAAATATTAACTAACTACTTTTTGTAAAATTATAAATGTCTTAACTGTCGCTGGATTAATTGTTGAACAAGGTATTATTTTATTTAAAATAATAACTATTACCCTCAATATTTGTTATTTATTTAATTTATTAATTTATTAACTTTTTGTCTTGGTAAAAGTAAACTAAATCGCTCAAACTGTTACCCAAATTAAAACGTCGTTATAAGCAACAATTATCATTGATTATGTTTCAGAGTGGCACTTATAACAAAGAAACTTAACATTTGGTTGTTTCGGCATCAAAATGCTTGATTTAGATTTATTGGGGATCCTCCAGGCAGATTCACAAAGTGTCTCACAGCATTTAATGGAAATTCAGACACAGATAACAAGCTCATCCTCCTCTACCTTCGTACAGCCAGTCTCAAATGAATGTCTAAATGAAGGCACTTACCACCACTTACCTCGTGGCAAGGCAATGCCGTGGACAGAGTGATAAGCAAAAGATTCTATTTATGCTGGTCTTCCTCTTACTGTGTCCTCACATCCACTCCTGAGTGTGTGTCTCATTGACTACAAATTCACTGCTTTTCCACGCTGACTATACTACAAACTAAACTCAAACTAACATGACAAATGATAAATACTGATTACATCGTGTGTTCCAACCATATATATTTGAAACCACTCTGCAGCATACAAATAAATGCTATTTAAACGCACTCAGATTTTAGCTGGCAGTTCTGATTGCCCTCTAAGGTGTAACTGAGAGTTCACATTGTTTCCAAATGCATAGTGTGTTAAAATCGTGACAAAACATTTTTCAAAGCGAAAGAGATGCTTATTTTTAGTGTTTTTTCTGATAACATAATGCTGCACAAATCTTTTATGTAATTTTTTGCTTCTTTTGTGAATTCATAATTTTATTGGGATGGTTGATCACCTAATACAAATCATTAATACATTTTATATATTTGATTAACGCATGATTTTTATCAATTGATTAAAAGATTTTTAAATATAATAAGAAATATATATTATATCTAAAAGATACACAAATAATGTAAACAAAATATGTACAAACACATCTGCTCTAAAAGATATAAAACTAATAACAAATTATACAGATATGTGCATTATGTATAAAAAATGTTTAAAATATAAACATTATATATATATATATATATATATATATATATATATATATGATATATATATATATATATATATATACACACACATATATATATTATATGAGTATATATATACATATGGCACATATATTTAAAAGAAAAGACATTTGTCCAGACCCAAGAGTCATGCTAATAGACACAAGTGATCGTAATTGCTTATTGATAGACAAAAACAAAAAGCAAGTCACGTTGTTGAATGACCAGCTCCTGTTTAATTTGAGTGGATATAATTGATTCCTACAGAATGGATGAAAAAATATAGATATGCAAAATACTGCTGAAGATAATGCTATGCAACCATGGTGAAGATTGTTTATTTTACGATCCTTTAGCTGGCAATGCAGCGCTGCTGATTTTATAATGTTCCAGATGGTTGAGCTGCATTTGAATGATTCTCAAATGAGATTTTGAAAACAGGTTACATGTAGATCTCAGGCAGGTCCTGAAAGACTGTGAGGTTGAAGAAGAAAAGGTGAGGCTGAATTCATTTCAGATTCTGTGATATTAATGCAGAAGATGCTACTTTAAATGTTTCTCCACTGCTCTAATTAGTTTCTAAAATCTTCCTCTTGGGCAGCGAGCGAGTGGTCACTTTGTGGGCTGTGATGAAGACTGCACAGACTTGCAGTAATTGGGTGAGGGGTCAGCTGAAGCATTTCTGGAATATGCTGTTCTTTGTAGTTTGTCGATACGAAGCAGAGAGTGGTACATCCCAAAATTGGTTTACACAGATAGCACAGGCATGCGATGGTTAACACACTCCGCCAGAGCAGCCACAGTGCGCTTCACCAACATGCCTGACCAAGTCTGAGGATACATGTCCTCAGAGCTCCAGTGTGAATATGGTCACTGAGCAGCCCACTCAGGAAGCCACTGGGATAAGCTTTTGAAAATGGGTAAAGCTACGGCACGCGGGTCATTGGGATTGGCCCGATTCCGCTTCGGCGAGGGAGATCATGGTGGCGGGAGATGAGCACTCCGAGCGCAGAAAGATGATGAGCAGGAGGAACTCCATGGTGCTGGCGCGAGAGTGTGTCCCAGCACGCGCAGGCCATGTCGCGCGCCAGCTTGAAGATCTGAGGATAATGGACGTAATCAGACCACTCTGAGGAAACCCAGAACGCCCTTGCTTCGACGGCGAGAGGCCGCTTCAGGCCTGTCTCCAGGTAAAATGGGTGGATGGCTGCTAAAAGTCTATGATAACAGCGGTGTTTTTTGATGAACCCTTTGTCGGGACAGAAGGTGACGCGCATGAGAAACTCAGCAGGAACCACACCACACCCTCGGAGCGTAGGTCAGGTAGACTCACCGCTCTGTCTCCAAAAATGAAACCTGGAGCTGTTCTAGGCTGAATATGTGCGGTTAATGATGGGGTTGAAGTTCTGTGTGTCTCCAGGCAGAATGTGGTTAAGGGAAATCTTGAGTGATGGAAGAAATGAAAGCAGGCAAATGCTACCCACTGCAGGAGAGAGAGAACAGGGGAGAAACAAATGAGAAGGGAAACACACTGTTCATTTAAAAGCTCTCATGCTGAATCCTTCCCAAAGAGGCAGTGTCAGCAAGCATCTTTTGAGGCATTATA
>NC_056705.1:19197104-19279157 GCF_018831695.1 Puntigrus tetrazona | reverse complement strand
ACACTGAAAGATTTGTAGTTAGACATTTTTATTCAGAAAGGTTATTAAATTATTAATAAAAGCAATCATAAATATTGGTTTATACACTTTATTTTGCGGTACTTGTTTCAGTATCATTATACATTTAAGTACTGAGTAATACTAATTAAGTGCGTATTTACTACATGGTAAGGATGTTAGGTTTTGGCTTAGGGTTTCTTTCATGTAATTATGCATCATTTACTATATATGTGTATGCATAACATGTCTAACATGTCCCCTATTGATTTTGAAATGACCTTTCATGCAGTCTATAATACTGCTCTGAGTGGATTGAAACGTCCTAAAATTAAATCTAATGCAATTGTTCTCAAAAGAAAGAGTCGACCTACTGAATCACTGAAACACAGTGTCATTTTTAAAACAAGTCCCAAGCTGTTTCATGGTGACATCAAAGGAACATTAGTATATTGAACTGTCATGTGCAGAATGTATTTCAATATACAGTGACTCCAAAGTAAAAAAATTAGTTGCTGAAAATGTTTACGGTTCCATTGCAGAAATACTCTTTTTAAAAATGTATTCAAGCACCACTGTCAGTTTTTATAGATAATAAAGAGGCTTCTGTAAAAATAGATAAGGAAAAAACTTCTTTCATCAGACAGCGTTTTTATACTTTAGTCAACAAATGTACACATGGGATTATGGGATATCACAGATAGTGGCAGAAACATCTATGCAGCCTTCAGAAATCAAACAGATGGAGGCATCATAGAGACAGTACATTCTGTTTTCTCCCTCTGTGATGCTGTGATAAGGCAGCATTGGAGTTTCGGACTACACTGTGTTTGGGCATTGAGCCAATCAATAGCCATTAGAATTAGCAGGGCTGTTGTGCTGGCAGGCAGTAATTGTGTCATCACCCGGAGCATTGATTAGAGTGCCACCAGGACACACTGGGTCCAAGGCTCCAGCAGGGCGTTGCCTCCTCCTGTTTCTCCGTCCTCCCATCACTACTATTGATGGGAGGGCAATCAGAGTATGACAGTACAACCACTTAGTCTCCGTACTGCCTTTTAAGTAATGGATTTATGAGTGCATTAAATAGTGATAGTGGCAGCCTGGAGCCAAAATGTCCTTTTTGCCGTGATCCTTTTTCTCCCCTTGATTTGGCTCTTTGTCCTTTATCTCTCTGTCCTATATTTCCTTCTGTGTTGCTTTAATGTTGGGTCATCATTACTCTGTCTCACGTGTTTTCTTCTTGCCTGGCACTCAAAGGTTCTTGTTCTCATGCTGCTTTCACGCCTCCTTTTCTACTCTGAGTATGAGTTGGTTTTCTTTGTTCTTGTTCTGCATAACTCTGTCAGGAAGACAGTACAGAGCAGAGGGGATTTGAGTCTAAATAGTGAGAGATGACTTTGGGATAAAGTAAGGAATGCATTTCTGTAAAAGAGGCAAAGTACTTTGATTGAGAGTTGGAAAACTGATCTGCTCGCTTTGCAGCGTGATTGCACTGCAGTGTGTTTAGCTTTATCTTCAGAGGAGAAATGAGCTTTGTACTGTCCAATGTGACATGGATTCTTTTAAGTAATGTCGACAGTAATGCCGACTGCTGGACGTCCACAACTGAATCACAACAAGATATATATTAAACTATAAGCATCTGAACACTAAAGTAACAACTTTTACATGAAAAACCACAGAGAACTCAAACAAAAGAATGTCACTGCAGACAACGCGGTTTCATCTGCTAATATCACAGTGAAGGGAATATTTGCCAAAAATATATCAGTATTTCACACATTTTGTTACCTGACAAACAGTTTTTCAGTCGCAGATTGGTGTGATGTGCAGCAAATGGCTATAATGGAAGTACAAGTGAAATATGGAATTCGCATAAGACAAAACTTCAAAGTGCGTAATGGAAGCAGTAGTCTGTAACACGCTAACATTTCATGCCAATCTGCTATACGTTGACATTCAAATAAATTCACACTTCCTAATAATGTAAGATTTTCTGTATATATGTAGCTGAGCTGCATTAAGCTACATTATTATTGTAATGGAATAGCCAATTTTATTTATAATGAACAATTAATTATGTCACCAATTATTCACCCTTTATGTCATTTTTATAGATTATTTTAAAAATATTTCAAAAAAAATGTAAAGAGGTCCAAAAATTTTGTTTATTAATCATAAAAATTATTTCCCATACTTGTAATGGTTTACACTGTGCTGTTTATGATATTCATTTTAATAGTTACATATGTTTATTTTGTTGGTACTAATTTAGTACCTGCTCCACCACCTTGTTAATGCACCAAAGCTAAAATTTCTGTTCTTGCTGAACTTGTTTTTTTGTTTTTTCTATTCCTTGTTTCTAGAAAATTCAGAGGGCGTCTCTACTTCCTCTTGGCAACACTAAAGATTTCATCATCTCTTTTGACCTGAAGTTTGCATCTAACGTGTAGCTGTCTCCGTCATCTTGAGACTTCACAGAGAAAGGTCCTCCGCTTGTTATCCGCTCGTCACTGCCACCACTCAGCTCATTTCTTTAAGGACCGTGAAACTCACTCTACGGGATTGGCTCCGCTGGACAGCATGGGACCACGGTCACCCGTGACCTTCTCTCACAGACCTCCACAGCTGCAGCGCCGACCTCCAACACCAAAGCGGGTCAGGGGCCATCAAAACCATGCCACGGCGTGTGTCGTGAAGGTATTGGTGCACGTGCCACGGGTTGATAGACAATATCACAATCTCCACTACCGCCCGCACATGGCGGCTTTTTTGCTGCTAGCGACTGGTTGGTGCGCGCAATCAGGACGAGTTGGCGAGTGTTGGTCGATCATGGTGACCTAAGCAAATTTAGGGAGGGTTTCCGTGCTCTGGAGCCGGTTGGTGATACGCAATGGCACAGGGCCAGGCCATGTCCACTCTAGTGCGTTGCCATCTAATGACGCAAAGATGACATCGTACCAAAAGCTGCCCCGCGCACCGACCTTTAAACTGCCGCCGCAGCAGCATGCGGTGTCAAAGCTGTGTTCATGAACAAGTATGACTGGTACGCAGGAGTACCCACAATCCTAGCTTCCTTCGTTCTGAACGGGTTCATCTATTCCTCGTAGGCCTCGTATGACCTGGCACAAACGGGGTGGGTGAGAAGATCGGGCGACGCAGGTCAGCTGTACAGCAAGGGATGGAGTCTTTAAAAGTTAGCTGCTGCCCAATGACGCACAGGGTCGGGCACCATCTATGACTTACTTCACACTTTATATTGGGCACAGCGCCTGAATCTGCCCGTGGGCTAGATTACCATATCGACGCGACATCAACCAGCTCCAGGTGCTGGGCACTGTGGATAACTCGGGCCCATCTTCAGGGACTTATCATGCGCTGGAAGAGCTATCTGAAAGGAGGGAGGGCCAAGCACAAACAGAGCGAGCACACCTCACGATCTCTCAGGCTCTTTAACTTCTCCTTCCCAACTGCCACCACGAGGGCCACTGTGTTCATAGCAAGGGAGAATGAAGCGGCTGAACACTTCAGATTTTTCTGTTTGAGACAGTAATTGCAGTGCTTCTGTGTCTGTGGTGAGGTTTTAATTAGGTACAAACGCAGCTGCTTGCAGCATGTGTCTGGATAAGGAAGAGGAGGGCTTAGGTATTTAAAATTCAAAGCTCTAGATCTGCAGGTTTGAGTGAGAAACGGTCTGCTGAGATTTGCCACATTTGGGCTCTACTTCTGTCGAGACGAGGAATGGCAAAAGCAGCTTTCAGAACCTTCTTCCAAAGTAAAGCTCAAAAGATAATTAGTCACCAGTTGTCGGAAATAAATCGTGAGAACAAACTTTAGCTGCAAGTAGTTATTTAAGTTCATAGCCTGTGAGTGGAACGCTATTGATAAAAAAAAATGCTGAAAATGTCCTCAAGTGTAGCATTGCTATTTGTCACAGAGCACTGAAGGTTTACTCGCCTTTGTTCAACCTCCACTGTCCAGCCTTTGGTCTGCATTTCATGATCCCACAATCAGATTGAGCTGTCACCACGCGTGCCCAGTCCTTCCCATAATGCACTTAAAGCTTTAGAGAGGTGGTCGTGAGGTCACTTGCTTCATGTTTACAACAGATTTCAGGAAACATAGCTGTAGTTTTTAAAGACACCGCTGTCCCCGAATAACAAACGCCAGAGGCTGCTTTTTTAAGAGAAATCTGAGGGACTCTGTATGCTTGTGTAGCCTAGACGTCAAACCTCAGTTCAGTTGGAGCTACATGTAGATTAGTTCAGAAGCCTTGCACTTTGCTTGTGTGGCATGCGTGTTTGGTGAAGATGCGTTTATACAACCATGTGATGAATTTTGACTTCATTTTTGACACTAGTACAGTTTTTTGTCCTCATTCACTCTCATGCCTTAATGGCAGTCAATCATTTATAAGGGAATTTTTCAAGTTTGTTCGTTTTATTACAAGTTTATTGTAGCTGTACCCATTTCCTTAAACCACAATATTTTCTTTTTGATCAGGTGATTCTTTTCTACAATTTATTTTGGACAGCTGTATTATTTCTCTTGACATTATTTTTATAAGCAAATAACAATTGCAGTAATGTGAGGTGCAAGAATGAAAATGTTTTTCACATTTAGATCAATGACTCAGATCACAACCAAGCAAAAATATGCTTGTTTCATGTATTAAGAAGATACTAATGATCAGTACTTCCTCATTAAAATAGAGAAATGATTTGCATGTAAGACTACAGCATCTGTTTTTGTGGGGTTTTTTTTTTTTTTTTTTTTTTTATCCAAAAGCATCTCCTAATATCCCAAAAATCATTCTTGACTAGGTGCAGCCAAGTGTCTGAGACTGCAGATGGAGTTCAAAAAAGAATTTTGGCCATCACTTCTGTCTGTTTTTCAGAGCGGTCAGCCGCTTGACTCAGCAGTGAAAACTCCACCTGGCTGAATCCTGTCGATCTAAATCTCACCCCAAACGCAGCCGCAAAGATGCCGAGATTTTATCCCTTTATCTGGCATCCGTATTGTTCTGAACCATTTCAAACAGATGTTCACATTCCAGTGTGGGCTTTTGGCTTCTGATTCTTTTTTTTTTAAATAAATGTCAGAGAAGAAAATGTAGCATTTCTGAATGTTTGATATGAAAGCTTATGCGTTTTGTTTGGCAGAGATAGTTTAGAAACTATGGGTGCCGACCTGAGGCGTAGCTTTTGTGTTAACTTTATTTTTGGTTTCAAAACCACGTTTCCCCATGAAAATCAGGTTGTTTGTCAGATCTCACATATGATACTATGCACATTTCATACTTGTCACAGTGGACAGACAGTTATATTTAAAAGAGGAAAAGACATGTTAGCATGGATGTTAGCGTGATTGAAGCAGAGAGCTACGTTTAATTTATACTGTACCAAAGTCTTTAAAGTTTGGGTTATTTTTATCTGGAAACTTTAGTTTTGTATTGTGCTTTATGGAGTACCATGGAGCTTTTGGTCTATTTTTTTTTTTTTTAGTTTAGAAAGATGATGTGACTAAAGAAATGCTTTGAGGTGGTAGTTTCATGCCTTCTTCTTCCCGAAGAAATGCCTTTTGATACCGTTTTGTTTTTTTTCACCTTCAGTCTAGATTTGTATAAAATTGAGTGGGTATAGAAGGGAACTGGGAATATTATTAATCACTGCTACCATGGGGATGTGTGCAAATCTTGATGTAGAGTTAGCGCTCAGTGCTACAATTTTCAAAAAGGAAAAGAGAGACTTGGAACACTATGTCTGTTCTTGAAAGCCTTGTTTCAAAGCAGCCTCCTTTTCGAATTGAGTTTACCAAACGTTGTTTGCATTTGAGAACTCCTCGGAGTAAGCAATGTTAAAGCACAACTATAGTTTCTTTATTAATTTATTCTCATCTCTCACTCTCTACTCTCCTATCTCTCTCTCTCTCTTTTTCTTGTTTTTTTTTGTTTCCAGTCTGACTATGTGCAAAGCCTCTCTGCAAGCTGCTGCAGTTTAGAAATGTAAAACAGTAGAAAAGAGTAGAACAGTTTGATCTTTTTCATTTCTTTCTTTTTTTTTGGTTTTATTTCATTCTTGGGTTATAAATTGACATGTGAGGTGTATTTCATGTGTATGCAATAAATGGTTGAACTGGATCGCTGACAGCTGCACACCCAGAGGTTGTACAGACTTTGCAATGGAAGCACAATGTGCGATCATTTTTATGCAGGACAAATGTTTATTAAAGTCTTTGTGCTTTAAATTGCTTTTTAAAATTGTATAAATAAAGGCATTTCGCTTTATACACGCATGTGTCCGTGTGTTTCTTTTACCCATAAACAGCGATCAGACTTTTATCTCGCTTCGATTTTGATTCATTTAAGTCAAGTCACTTATACTTCCTCACTAAAGTAGAAATGACCAGTGTTGAACGCTGCCTGAGGTGTCTGCTAGCATTTATCTCCAATGTCCCTGTTCACTATAATCCCCACGATATTCTCTCTATCTCAGTCACACATATGGACAGTACGATTTAATTACTAGCTGCAGCCTGGGGTCTGATCCGCACATTAAACTCCCTTCTCATTCTTCTGTCCTGTCTGCCTTTCTCAATAGTCTGCATGTTGTTTTAGCCAGCATTAGCTCAGCTCATAGCACTGGTAGGGTGAAGGCGCCCATAGAGCTCATCTTTTAATGACTGTCTGATCAGATTATCACTGTTTTTACCCAGACTCAGCCAGCTGACGCTCGTGGTTTGTGGTGTCTGTAGGCGGTAAGGAGTTTTTCTTTTAGGCTGTATTGGGATTTCTCTTTTACAGATATTTATTTATTTTCAATTATTTTGGGTATATTTCGTGAACATGGTTTATTAAAAGGATTGGACCGTATGGGTCATGAATGGGTCTAGTTTATGTTTTCGTTGTATGTTTTTGATTCAAGCTTTTATTGGATCAAAAGTGTAGTCCCATTCATGAACAAATTATCCGGATGAGCTGATCCTTTTCTCAGATCGTTAGACAAAGATGAGATGATCAAATAAGATCATTAGACGAGCCAATCCGTGCCGATCCATGTGCGACTCAAATCATGCTTCTGCTTAAACTACACTGGTCACACTGCTCCCGAGGGCAACTCAATTGTCTTGCATGTATTTTGCTATATATGCTGTATTTTTTTCTGTCTCATTAGGAGCAGCAAATTTTTTTTTTATCAAAACCCTTCAAAAGGAAATCTTGAGTAATGAGCAGATCCATATTCTTTCTCTTTCATACTTTATTTTTTTTAAGCAAGACATTACAGGCAAAACCACTGATGCCCACTTTAATATCACTTATACCAACCTTTTCAGTTTCCTGAGAGAGACTGTTCATGTATGTTTCATTTCATTTAACTTGGTTAACATGGTGATTTTTTTTTCCCACGACTGTTCACAATTATTTATTTAAATGGCGTGATAGAAAATACATCCAAAATCCCCTCTTTAAAAAATGTCGCAAAAACGAAATAATTTTTAAACAAAGAATTCTGCCCTGTAATTGTAAGCAAATAAGTGCATACTTAATCAGATATGGCATCATTTATGTATTTAAACGGGCGCTTTATAATACAAATCAACCGCTCTTCATGTTCTGTGGTTAGTCAACTGGGGATATATGCTGATATCTATTAGTTACAATTTCCCCCCTCTACTCACCTGTGGTATCTTGCCTTGAAATGTCTTTCACTTGTTCGGAGATTGACTTGCTCACACATACCTGCAGTGCACAGCAAAACAATTCCCAGACTAACACCAACTGTCAAATATCAGTTTATTCTTGAGTGTTTCATTACATTCAACTCATGTCTGCCTCCCTGATGTCTGCAGCAGGCGTTTCAGTTGTCTGCTTGGTTTGGCATTGTAACAGGACACAATGAGTGATGTGGCTTTTGTGTCTTAGAGGTACACACACACACACACACACACACACACACACTTACTTGTGTCAATTCCCATTTATGACCTAATACCTCAGCTATGCAGAGTTCAGACTCTTCTCATCCGGCACACCCTGAGATGTTCTGATATATTTTACCCTTGGTAATATCACTGCACTGCGAAGCGACAAAGATATCAGAGACAGACAGATGTGGAGGCAGGAGTTGACGCTAGCATATTGTAGCAGTCTGGGGGGTCATGTGGGCCGTGCCCTCCGCAGCACTGTTTGATTCTGTCTGCATCTGCCCTCCACACCGCTGCTGCTGATGCTTAATTATGCAGTAAGCAAGGCCACACACACACACACACACATAGCCTTGCTTACTCCCACACACATCCTCTCATGTTTGCCCTCCAGACGATGCACACACAAACACACACACTTAATGAAGCAGATGAAGAGTGTTTGAGCTGAATAGAGAACGAGAGGTAATGAGAGAGACGCTGCAGTGATAAAACAAACGTCCTTGTTGGCTAATCTAGGAAGACTGGACAAGTGCCAGTGTTATGTTGGATATGTTTCTTAAATAGCCTTTTAGATCATAAGTCGTATGCAACTCCTTTGCAAACCAAACTCCAGATTTAGGCTGGGTGTAGACAGTCTTATCATATTAAACTGCAGAAGAGAGAAAAAAGAGATTAAATAGCATTACTGATTTCATAGCCGTAAACATTTGGTTCTGCTCCTCCCAGTCGATGTCCTTCATTAGCTTAATATAGAAACAGATTTGAGGTGTGAACAGATATATTTTGCTTAAAATCAAGCTAAAGGAATTTTATATATATTTTTGGTTTTGTGTGTGTGTGTGTGTGTGTGTGTGTGTACGTGTGTGTACACTTTACATTTTACACACACACATTTTTTACATTTCTTCCATTTTCCCTTTGAAGCTTACTATATTTATTTTCATCATCAGTGTGTCTGACTGTATGTTTCCTTCATAAAGACCTTCACAGAGGATTTAAATAAACCATTTAACACAAGAATCCATAAATAAAATGAAAACTGAACGTCTTGAATATGAATTTTGACATGGCACCGGATGGTGGATTATTTCAGATTAGAAAATGCTGCCATCATGGGGTGACAATTGGCATTACTGTTACATAACCGCTCAAAACCACTTCACCCACACCTTCAACAACTCTACATTCTACCTTCTGTTGTAATATTTAAACATATTGCGCAATGACTGCTTTGTGGTTATTCGTAATTTCGATCTCACAATGTATCCGTACTGATATGTTTCTCAATAGAAAAGCATTTTTACAGGACAAGGTTGATTATTTGACCTATTTGTTTGACATACAAAGTATTCAGAGTAAATGTTATTAATAATCTTACAAACCTATTATATAATTCTAACTATTATAATATCACACATAATTAGTAGATTATGTATCACTGTTCCCAAATCACATTTGTGATGACTTTATTGTTAAAGGGCTGCAGAAAATTCACACTAAAGGAAATAACAATACTGATACTGTTAATGAAGTGTGCTTTCTCTCCCCTTGATCTCGCCTTTTATAATTTTTTTTTTTCTTAGTCATTTTGCTTTTAGCTTTCCCTCCCAATACGCATCTCATTTCTGCCGAGAGGTAATAAATACACTACTAATGGTTACAGTTTGCTTAAGATACGTGTCCTTGAATAGAAATGTTGTTACTGTATTGTCATTGTATTAATATAGACAGGTGAATGGTAACTGCTCTGTTTAAGCATGTTATGGGTTAACGTAAATATATGTCACTTCACGCCCTCCATTCATGACACAACTTCGCTCTTCCTGAAACTCCAAACCCTGAATGATCAAGTGGGGGTCTGTCCCAGCAGTTTTCTGCATAGATATAATAGGACAATCCTGTGTTTCAGATACGCTATGTATACTACACCCACCTGCTTGAGTCGAACAATGAGTTAAAAATTCTCTGAGAAACCTGTTAAACCTACAGAGAGCGTTAGGAGCTAAAAAAGGGAAATCAGATTTTCTAAATACTTTCAATCAGCATTTGCTTACATAATTCTTAAATATTTGTCTTTGTATTGATTTTACCTAGGCTACATATACAGTACGATTACTTCTTCAAATGTTTGGTATCAGTCAGACTGTTTCATTTAGTTAAATTAAAAACAAAAGACAATCTATGCTGAATATGCAGTTAAACAGCAATATCGTGAAATATCATTACAGTTTCTACTGATATTACAATATCTGTTTCAGTGTGTTGTAAAATGTAATTTATTCCAAAACGGAACAATCTTCAGTGTTGTCACGTGATCCGTCAGACATGATTCTAATATGCTTATCTGACGCACTAGAAACGTTATTATCTATGTTAAAAACAACTTTTGTGAAAAACTCTGCAGGCATTTGAATTGCACTCAATATGGAAACTCAACAGCTCTTGTATTTTTGGACTGAAACTCTGACCTATGAAACAATGTGCTCACGAATGGCTCGAGCGCTCTCACCTAGCCGTGTGTGTCGGGTGTGTGTGTGTGTTTATCATAGAGGCTGATGTCTGTAGGTGTGATGAAAAGGGCAGGGCTAAGCGAGTCAGTCTCAGATGAGGTGGAGTGGAAGAGTGTCTGTATGTACATTTGTCTCTCTGCACCTGCCGCTGTGTTGATGTATGTCTGAGTCGAGCACTGAGGGCCGTTCATCTGGGGAACATGTTCAGCCTTATCAAGCTTCAGCGTGTCTTCAATGTCCACCAAGTGCCTAAAGTAAGTTTGTCCATTTAACAAACACAAAACTACCACAATGAACAAATACTAAACTAGCTGTAGTAGTTAAAGGTGCTCTTGGTACAGAAAGGCTGATGGTAGGTCAAGTCAAGAATCACTTGATTTTTTCTTTACCCTCTTATAACTATGCAACCTGATGCGAAACTGTTTAAAGGTACCCAGACATTTTCATATTAATGCTTTGCGCTATTTTGCTAGCTTGTCTGTGGAGAGAACTGCTTTGCTGCCTTCATTAAACAAGCTGTCTGCATGACTCTTTTCCCATTGGTAGGCATTTCAGGAGGACAGCATCATCTCTGGATATCGACACCCCCGTAGTTCAGCCACAGACTGTGTGTTTAGTCTCTTTCAGCTCACCAATGAGACCCTCAATGTCTGGACACACTTTCTACCAACATGGTACAGTGAAACGAGTTCATTTGCGCAATCTCTCTCACTCTCTATCTGTCATGCTTCCTTTCTCTCTCTATATATATATCTATATGCCTTTGCCACTTTCTCAGTATGGCTTTTACAATAAATTTTGTTATCTAGTAACAGATCACAGATAGTATACGAACTCACACAACTTTAACAGCACAATGGCCCTGTGTTTCGCAGACAGTATTTAGACTGACTGTGTGTGTGTGTGTGTGTGTGTGTGTGTACATGGTGTGCTGAGAGTCGCAGTAGTTTGACTCAAGAATCTCCTTTAACCCCAGCTGAGCTGCTCCTAGCTGGAGGATGACAGAAGATCGGCCATCACTGTTAATGTGTTCCTAGTGTGCTTCTCCCCAAAGCGTCCTCCAGATATTAACATGTTGGAGAGTTGCTCACCTGTGATTTTTTGAATTGTATTGGTTTATTTGGCTTTTTTTATGTTCTACGTTTTTATTTATTTGTTTATTTATGTATCATAAGTGTCGCTAAGCCTCATTCCTAAGCCTGCGTTTTGTCATTGCTTCACTTCCATCTGAGGTCTGTGAACAGAGTTCATTTCAATCCTCTTTGTTATCAATGTGTTTCAGTTCATTCGCGTTTTATCAAGTGTTTATGTTGAAAAAAGAAGAAAAAGGATCCTATAAAAACTTAAAAAAATGTAAAACACATTTTTATTGTTAGTTTGCTATATGTTTTAGTTATTTATAGGCATATTATGCTTATTGTAGCATATATATATATATATATATATATATATATATATATATATATATATATATATATATATATATATATACATATAGTTTAAATAATATTATATAATAACATTTTCACCATCTCTCACTGTTCTACTCCAGCATAACTCACTAGTGCAGTATTGACTGCTGTTTGATATTTTAAATGTTTACATGTAAATGTAAATTTACAGTTCATTGCAAAAACATTTTTTCCATCACTCGTCTATTTAAAGTACACCATATCTCAAAGCTAACACATCCTCTGATCCCACACAATGGTTAAATACACAGTCAACTGACAGTAAATCAATAGGACAAAACTTGGAATCTGTAACCTGACTCTGTGTTAATGTTTGGTTATATTAAACTCACTGATCCCTAAAGCAAGCAAAAGTAAATCAGACCTGTAAACTTCATATCTCGAAAATCTGGATATAAAGACTAGATTTAATAAGGCAACTCTAAATCCATACTAATATTTTGGGGGGCAAAGCTGACGTTTGCAGAAGATGCTCTTTGTAAGTAGAAGATGTTATATTCCAATAGAAATAGCAAGCCCAGCGAATTTGTGTGTTTTTATAATAAATATATGACTTCTCTGGGTGGGAACCTGTAATGTAAGATGCCTTTGGAAACCTCCTTTAAAAACTCCATCTGTATTCATTCTTATCTTTACTGTACATACTGTACAGCATAGAAACCAGCCTTACAGGTGCTCTGTACAGATTAAACTAGACCTATGGAAACCTAAACTGATAATACTAACCTCTGTGTGTGTGTGTGTGTGTGTGTGTGTGTGTGTGTGTGTGTGCTCATTCACTTCTGTTTGTGTCTATGACTCTCCGTCAAATGCATCCCTATAGTAACAAACTATGTGAGCAAGTCTGGGCAGGTTCAACATTTGAATACAATTTATTATTACCCGATCTTTTGTTTTGTTTTTGATTTCCACAGCAAAACAAGTTTGTTTCGATTCTGTAGCTATATGTAGCTAACAGAAAATTTCATGGAATTATTGTTTTACTGTATTAATAGTTTGTTGTGAGTTGCAGCGTTACAGTGCTGTGTCAACATCACCGTGTGTCATCATCTCACCCTCTCTGTTTCTCCGTCAGGTATTTTCTCTGGAAGTTGATGACAGTGTTGTTGATGGAGGATGCGTGGTACGATACGTGCACATGGCCTCTGCTGGTCTTCTTGTTCTCCTGCTGTGTGTATCCTCTGGCCTCCAGCTGTGCCCACACCTTCAGCACCATGTCTACCCGCGCCGCCACATCTACTTCTTTGACTACGGAGCGCTCAGCCTGTACAGCCTCGGTAAGAAAGGAACGCACAGGTGCTTTCACTTCAACACTATCGGTTCCTTGGCTTGTTATACGAAATATTGCCATAAAGACAAAGTTCATGGTTCAACGTTTTGTACGGCAATATTTAACAGACACAATGGAATTCTTATGCAATTAATGCAAATGCAGATATGTCACAATATACTCTGTTATTTCTAGGGATGATAAGGTAATACAATTCTGTCCAGCACATGTAAGTTGATCATTACTCAAACTTATGGCCAAAGCTAGTAAATTTATAATTAAAATCAAAACTATGTTTTGTGTAAATAAATCAAAAACAAAATACTAAAGTCAATTTAGGCATCACAATATTTTTGTCTTGAGTATGAAAAATACATATTTATATTCAGACTTAAAAAGAAAATGAACAGTGTTATGAAACGATTTTTAAATATTAACTTTAAATGTGCTTTAGATGAAGGCAAAGCCAATCCAAATATAAAAATACACTTGTTGCCTGGAATGTCTGGAATGTCCTGTAAAAACAGTAATATTATACAGCATTATTACAATTTAACTGTTATCTATTTGAATACATTTTGTAATGTAATTATTTTTCAAATGTCATTACGCCCAGTCTTCAGTGTCACATGATCCTTCAGGAACTATTCTAAAATGGTGATTTGGTGCTCAAAAAGCATTTTTATTTTATTAATTTTTTTCATTGTTTTTGTAATTATTATTATTTTTGTTGTTGTTGTGGAAACAGTAACCAGAAAAAGCATTGAAAACAATAACAATAAAAAAATAAAAATATTAAATGATGTTCAATTAACTTTTTGCTCATTAAAGAATCTAAATAAATAAATAAATAAATACATAGAAATCAAGCTTTTCACAAAAATACAATGTTTTCAGCTTTGATACTATTAAGAACCATTTCTAATAATTGTGGTTCAATATTAACTTAGTAGCAAATAAGCATTTTAGTATGATTTCTGAAGGATTATGTCAGACTGAGAGTACTGAGTACATCACATTTCAATTGAATTAAATACATCACATTTTAAATTATAATAATCAGTATAATATCGCCATATTGTGCATCTCTAACTACATTTAACAGATCATCTTAATTTAATATGGCTATGAATAAATTCAGCATGTGTACAGTACATGAGTACAATCAGACTTATCGCACCTGTGGTATACCTGCAACGTGTATGTGTTTGTGCGTTAATAAACCATTTTAAAACAAGAAAACCTTATAGACTTACTGCGCGCCACAAAACACATGCTTCCACACGCCATTACCAAATCCTCCACACCGCATTAAGCTGTATTCATGTGAATGATTGGATGTTGATGCAGGTTCAGCGATCAGCTACTCTGCATATGTTTTTCCTGACGCATGGGTGAACGGCACATTTCATGCATACTACATTCCTGCAGCTGTGCTAAACACCATCCTCGCAACCAGCATGGCCTGCTACTCCAGGTAATGATCCTCCTTGCTAACACACCACCGCCGCACTGATAACACAGATGCAGGTCCCCGTATGTTGGTTATGTAGCTCTGATGAGTGAGTATGGGGAACAAGATAAATTTGGGTGAAAATATCAAACTCAAACAGGCAAATCTATACTAAATATGTCAAAACACCCTTGTTTACATAATTGACATACATCGAAAAAACAGTAGCTATATTACGACGACTCATTCTGAAACCTTTCTTTCGATCTGTTAATTTACATAATTTGTCTGGAGCACTGCATTAATTACAATGCTTCGCTTTTTTAATGCTGGCGATCTGAAATTGCACCTCAGCAGGTACTTTGTTTGAATAAGTGCTTGCTTTAAAACCGTATGTTCTATACAGTATGAATGTGTGTAGTATGTAATCTGACGTACCATTCACGTGTCCTCTGCCATGGCCTCACGGGATAATAAGCATCCAACAGACAAACTTTAAAAAGCTTGTAATTATCATTAATTTATAATTATTCTTTTTTTGCCTACTGTTTTACAATTATTGCGAATTAGCTGCGAATTCTGTACTACTCTCTCTTTAAATACTATGTTCTGTATACTGTAAAATGGCGAAGTATGCATACATATTGAAGAGAGAGACCATTTGGGATGAACTGAATCACTAGATGACCATTTACCGGAGAGTGTTATACTACTCCTTTTATCATATATTAGCAATATAACATTTGCTCCATCACTGCTCATTGACGAGTGTTATTGGAAAAAGTAAACTACTCTTAAAATACCTTATACTGAAAAATGTAGTATGGCATTCCCATTAACTCCTCAACACTGACGATCAGGAAAGTAAATGGTGTATGCCACATTTTAAATAAAGACATGCTGTAAATTCAATCTGTGCTACAATAGTGTGTCTTTAATACAAGGTTTGTTATATAAACGTGACATGGCAGTTTTATAGGTTAATATTATTTTAATTTTACAATTTTTTGTTAAGGCTTGGCATACCATTCCTTCACTATAACCATGACACCGATGAAAGGTAACTGTTTAAACGTGTGTGCGTGTGTGTGTGTGTGTGTGCGTATGAATCCTCTAGCGCTCACTAATATGTTTTTTTTATCTGCCTTTAACCCATTAAAATGCTATAACACAAAACACTTCCACCTAATTTTGTTAATGAGGTGGTGATGTGTTTTTGGGATTATGAACAATCAACCTCTCTTAACTGCTACTAACAATTACATAACCCCACCACCGGCACTGAAACCGATGTTATCATTAATGAACATAACAATGTCTTTCTCTCTCTCTCTCTCTCTCTCCCTGTCAGATACCTGGAGAGACAGAGCCCACGGCTGAGTAAAGTGTTGCGAATTCTGCCTTTGCCTACCCTTACCTGTTTGACAACATTCCTCTCTTCTACAGGGTAAGTTTCAGCATACTGTACATTCAACACAAATACCCGAGCTGTTCAGTCAAAGATCAATCCAGTTAAAAAACTAATATCCAATGAAGCTGGTATGATTTGTATTGGGAATTAGTGTTTTATCTATTTATCATAACGTAATTGTTTATTACCAGTGCCACATTTCTTGAAAAAAACACTTTATTGCATTGTTAAAATCATTGTTCAGATGCAAAAGCCTCTAAGTATGTCTGACTTTTTGTTTTAAATTAACATTTCTTTCTGGCTTATTTTAGGTTTCTGTATAAGTACTGGTACTTTTTAATAGATTGAGGCTGGCATTTAGCAAAGTAAAAGTACTTGATGAACAGATACATCTTATCATATATATCTCGTTTTTGACCAAGATGGGTTTTAAAGGCTTTTTCATCTAAACTCTTCAAATGTTAATGCATGTTATTTGAGTATATGAATACAATACAGGGATTGACCTGTGATTTTTTTCTGTTGCCTCTTTCTAGTTGTTTCTGTGTGTAGGTGAGGGTTGCACTGATAATGAAGCAAACTCCATTCATGTTTATCACACATTGCTGGCTTTTCTCACCAGCTTCCTGTTTGCAACACACTTACCTGAGAGACTGGCACCTGGGCGCTTTGATTACATAGGTAATTAAAGACAGCTCACATAAATATGAAATAATCATTGTATATTTTATAGTGTATATTCCTAGTGCTGCATTTTTGTATTATTCACAAACTCATCTAAGAATACTCGGGTGCGAACTAGTTAGTAAAGCAGGACCACAGGTATTTTTTCGAGGACGTCTTGTGAATGGCTCTCTTTGACTCCCTACAGGCCACAGCCATCAACTGTTTCACGTGTGCAATAATTGGGACACACTTCCAGATGAAGGCCATTGAAGCTGACATGGTGCTGAGACAGCCACAGCTGCTGGTCGCTGCTCCTCCTATCACGTTTAATAACACTGTTGGATCGGCTCTGGCTTGCGTCTGCATCAGTCTGGGGATCATATGTCTTTATAGTCTACCTCTGTTGTACGGCTCCTCAGAAACACACCCAACAAAAACTGAAGGAAAGAAATGCAAGCACTAAATGCTACTTGAGACAGTTACAACGGTTATTATGAAAATATATCTAGGACGTTCTTACTGGGTATTACGTTATAAAAAATCCCCAAGAGGGGTTGTACCGAAGCTATGCAACCTGAAATAGCAGAGAGTAATGAATGTGTTACTGCATGAATTCTGCTAAAAAAAAAGGCACTGAATCTCTGGAAGGTCACTGGGTGTTAGTGGGAGGTTGTGCCAAAGTAGTGTTTATTAAATTATTAAATTATTATTACATTTACATAACCATCACACTTCTATGCATATACTCAGACTGGTCATTATTTCGTCAGTCCAATTTTTCTATGCTATATATTAGAGCATGCATTTGGAATGAATTCAGTTGAATGAATCAGACTTTTCTATGCTACAAATGAGAGAGGAGACCGTTTAGGATGAACCTGTTTCTTTAATGAATCAGTCTTTCCTGTTTAGAATAAACTGCTTCACTAGAATGAAGCACACTACATACTGTATAAAAGGACCGTTTGGGATAAACCAATTCACTATAATGAATCTGAGTTTCCTACAACAACAGTTTCAACTGTAACACGCTCCACTATTTCATTCATGCGTGGTCATATTTCTTTTATGTACTGACAACCTCAACAAATGAACTAGCACTGTTAAATAAATATATGCACATTTACCTGTGTGCACAGTCTGGCAAAATCCACAGTGACAACTGTTGTATATTCTACTTATTTCTTTTCTGTGTAACTGCACCACTTTTTCCCCCTGTGGTGTCAACAAAGAGTAGAACATATAAAAGTATGAAACAGTGTAAAAGAGGTATAACAGCAGGTCATATGTTGTTCATGTAACCAAAAATCAAACTATTTATTGTTATTGCAGGACTGTTCATAATAAAGTATTTATTTCTAATCTGTTTTTTATTTCTTTGTGAGACCTAGTTACCTTTAACAGCGTGATGCCAGGAGAAGGTAATATTGATGCTGTAAATATGGCGAAGTCAGCAAAAGTCGGAGCAAAAGCAGTTAAATTGAGATGTTAAATAGCAGTACTTAATTTGAATATCAAAATTTGATTAGTCAAATAAAAATCATATGGATGTGGCGGTTCATGGTAAGTGCCTGTACATAGTACAAGTACAAACAGTATTTCAGTGTACATTAAAAATATGTATTAGGACATTTTTTCATGTAATCATTTAATTTTGTGAAATGATGTGCAAGTTCCTTCACTCACTTTTTTAAAAGAAAAACGTTTTTCTATTGTCTGAAATTGTTAAATAAATTGGTACAGTAGCATTGAGCTAAACTGGTACCCCTTTAAATTAAAAAATATAATTGCTTTAGTTTACAGAAAAAAAAATCACAGACATGGAAAGAAAAAAAGAACAGAATCGTGCAAATATCTGAATAAATTATTGTGTAAATATATGCTTTGGTTGTTTTAATTTTCTAAATATTAAGTGTTTATGAATTCACAATCAGAAACACAAGTATGACTATTTTTAAGTTATTTTAAATTTTGAAAGTTAAAAATAAAATAATTATATTGAAAAAGATTTTATTTTCCAGAAAAAAAAAGTAAATAAAAAGGGTTCTTGGCATTTTCGAATCTCAACACCTTAGTAATAGTGGGAGATACTGTGTAACCTATTTAATAGGTTGATGAACTTGATGAACAGATACATCTTATCATATATATCTCTGTTTTTGACCAAGATGGGTTTTAAAGGCTTTTTCATCTAAACTCTTCAAATGTTAATGCATGTTATTTGAGTATATGAATACAATACAGGGATTGACCTGTGATTTTTTTCTGTTGCCTCTTTCTAGTTGTTTCTGTGTGTAGGTGAGGGTTGCACTGATAATGAAGCAAACTCCATTCATGTTTATCACACATTGCTGGCTTTTCTCACCAGCTTTATATCATTACACTTTATATCTTATACTTTATATTTATATTCTATTTTATTTTATTTTTTATATTCTACTTTGCACACTTCTTTTTTATATATATTTCTTATATTTTATATTTATATATACATTTAAATTTGTTTCTATTTTGATGCTGGACGGTTGTAAAGAACATTTCACTGCATGTCGTACCATGTATGTATGTGTATGTGACAAATAAAATTTGAATTTGAATTTGAATTTGAATTAATACACAGTTTACCAAAGGTTTTGCTGACTTCACCCTACACTGCCCTCTACAGCCTGCTGGAGGATGCTGTAATGTTTCACAATAACTCTGCAATGAAAAGGCTCTACAATACATGCTCAAACCTTAAATTATTACCATTTATCGTGTCGAATTTGTTTTTTTTTATCAGTGAGACGACATTAGGCAATGAAGAAACCTTCTACCTCTGATTAATGATGGGCGGGTTCGAATCACTGCTTTGTGAAACTTCGACACCTTTGTGAATCATAACATTGACGTCAGGTGATTTCAGAACAGTTACGGCCTTTGGCTGAATTTTCTTCTGCACCAGCGCGTGGAAAAACAGCGAATTTATTCTGAGCTTCGAAAAGGTTCGTTTCTCCCGTCACAACTTACAGCACGTGTCACGGTTTAAATAGCGAATTACGCGGCATCTGCCAAAGTTTTATCAGAAAACTTTTTAATAAGAGTCAATATTCTAAGCCCGAAACGCGAAAATGTTAATAGCCAACACGAAAGAACATTGTGAAGTCCCAGCAAAATTTTTTTTTTGGCCACATTTTTTAAAGTATTGTACAGTATACACTTGAGCGGTCAATTTTGATTCATTCCAGTAACTCGAATCTTTTCAACTTCACAACTGAGACAGGTGTTGGCGGGCTTTTGAGCCGGTCCTCCTCTTTGTCCCCACTTCCTCCCCACCCTCGTTTTTTTTTTTTTTTTTTTTTTTTTTGTCACATGGTTTACTCTGCACACATTCTGACTGATGCTGTTTGCTCAGCATTCTCTGTTTTGTTGGCAGAAGATGAAAAATGTCAAAGCAAATTGTGAAGGCAACACGCAGGCTGACAAAAGCACACATGCACACAACTGACAGTATATTTTAGAGCCCCGCTAAGAAAGCCTTGTTGGTGGAGATTTAACCGCTCTGCTCACACCGACATTCAAAGAGACTCGATGAAAAGAGAGCTTGAGATCTTTTCATAGCAGCGTTTGTATCCGTTTGTTTTGTTCCAGCGCAACGCAATGTGTGAAGGGTTCGTTGCTAAACTGTAGGAAATAAATCACAGCTGATTCCCATTTAAAAACAACAACAACAACCCAAACCATCGTAGCCACTTAAAGTAGGCGAAAACCTCCCATACAGCGAATATTGATAGTTCATAAACTTAATTCAGGGCTTTTGTTATTAGGAATACCACCGGCAGGGGCAGCATAGGACAGTAAACGTGTTTTATATGCAGACCACAAAAATCATTTTGGTGAATTGAATTACTCTATCATTTATATGTTTATATACGTTTAGCGAATTCTCTTGCATCCTTAAATATTAATGTGCCACATCAAAGTATTTTAATGCAGGAGAGTCAGCAATGCAAATATTAATGATAAATACACATATTGCGTGTGCACTCATTTTTTCTCCGGTTGTAATAGGTGCTAAACGCCCTAATTCATCTTCAAAGTCCTTCCTCGTGACAGGTAGGAACTGACATCCTGTCATGTTTGATCAAGGAACAGGAAACAGCTGTCAGTTCTTCCTCTGCTCCATAGTCCCACTGTTCCAAGACCTCCTTGTAATAATATTGACCTTCCCTGTACTGTTTACTCAGGCTGCCTTTAAACACAGCAGCAGCAAATATCACACAGGGCTGCCGCTGTCTGCTGCACCATTTCACTCTCACACTCGCTAATTACTGCCTAAATACCTCTTATCTCCTGTGCTGCCTGTTTGTGTTAGCGCACAGCACACACATTTGGCCACTTAAACATCCACTGAAGCATTGTGATAAATATGACTGATTGACTCTTCTGTGTCTGCCAGCTGGGTGTTTAATTTCTCATGTATTTGAAGGGTTTAGGAACTGAATTCGGAGGCGGCGGACGAATAACGCGGTGGACGAAATTTCAAAACAACAGCGGCAGTTAAAGGGCTAATAATAGGCCTGCAGCCCGTTGCAAAGTGCTAAAGACGAGTTAGCATATTTTATTGCTTGCTCTGTGGATTAATTTGAGATGAGTTATTTCAAGTGACCATTTGATCGGTGGCAATCAGGTCATTTGCATTCCGGTAGACTATAGGCTGGATTGGCTCCAGCACGCCGCGCGGCTGGTCCTGACGCTCTGTGTTTGTGCACGTTGATAGATTCAGTTTGGCGGTGTTTGTTTAGCCCTTAGCTCACTACTCATAGGAAAGCCTACGACTCAGCAGTGATAGAAAATATATCCCCATCCCCTCCCTCCCCTCTTTCTGTTTCTCCTAATTACACAGAGCGTGTTTGTACAGCCGGCATGATGTTTTCAAAGTACACAAGCAGGTTTTGAAGCTTTGTTGGCCTGACTTGTTTCTGTCTCTCTTATTCAGAGGCTGCTTTCACCTGTTAAATGGAACACGTCCCATGAGTGATTGGTGCAATGATTCACTCTCAGTCTCCGTCAGGATAACTGTCACAGCTGTGGGTCAGCATGAGAAAGGGAACAGGTGTAGGTGTGGGTGTGGGTGTGGGTGTGTGTGTGTGTGTGTGTGTGTGGAACAACAGTTATGAAAATGACTGCAATGTAGCTTATTCAGCGAAGAGCTGTGGCTCTCCACCTTTTGACTCTCATTGTTCACAGCAATATTCAAATACAGCATGATTTTTTCAGTCATTCGTCATTTACTGGATATTTTTGAAGCTTGCCGAGGCCCTGAAATTAACTTTTGAACAAACCATATGTAAACAAATTTTTAATTGCAGCACACAAGTAGGAATACACAATATATATCGGTATCAAACTGATTACTGATTTTTATTTTAATCTTTTTTTTTTTTTTTTTTTTTAACTGGTTTTGCATTTTGAAAATCTGAAAGAAGCTTGAGCTTTAACAAATGAAAAAAATGTGATCTTTTGAGAAATGCCACAATGGCATAATATCAATATCAATGGCAAAATATCAATTTTCATACTATAAATCATAATTCCTTATTCATTTTAGATTTATTTTTACATTTTAAATAAAAGAGCATAGAATTATAATATCTGTTGTCTGTTATCAGAAATAAAATGTTTATAATATAATATTAGGACAGGACAATATTTGGAAGAGATACAAATGTTTGAAAATCTAGGATCTGAGGTTACCAAAAAAAAAAATTGCCTTTAAAGTTGTCCGAATGAAGTTAATAGCAATGCATATTACTTAATCAAAAATTAGGTTTTATTATATTTACAGTAGGAAATGTGCAAAATATCTGAATCTTACTTAATATCCTAATGGTTTTTGCATAAAAGCAAAAATCAATCATTTTGATCCATGCAATGCATTTTTGGCTATTGCTACATATACTCTCACAACTTAAGACAGGTTTTGTGATCCAGTGTCACATGTATGATTTACATTTTAATATAAGTGCATACTGATTTAATAACTGTCAAAATGTAAACATAGAATAAAAAATTGCATGACAGTATTGTGTGAGTTATAGCGAAGAACATGTAGGCACAAAGTTTGCGCCAGAGGCTGTGTGTGTTTGTATAGAGGATATTACCTTGGCAGTATTACCAAACAATATAATGAATTTTATGCAAACCCCAAACTCTTTTTAATCTCTGGGCTGCAGATATCTGACTGACTGGCTGTTCTGAACTCCGCTGTGTATCTTTACCCCAATCACCAGCAGCTGTGACTATTTAGTGGGCAGGAAACCACCGAAAGCAGATAATTCTCCATTTATAACTTCTGGTTCACTCTGTTTATTTTCTTGTTGAGTGAGCCAATGCTGGCTGTTCCATTAGCTGGCATGTGTTGACCAAAGGCCGTTGTGTGCTGTCCTCTGTGTTGATTGCTGGATATTGAATATCCTTGAGGTAATATCAGCCAGGCCTCGCTTTCTTTCCATAGTCATTTATCTAGTGAGGCAAACCACAAAGTCTTATTTTAACCACCTCTGAAAGGGCTTGCTTTAAGTGGCTCGTAAAAAAAAAAAGGAAAAAGGAAATGCAAATGCATGAAAACTTTGGGGTTTTCGAGGCTAACCATAATAGGGCAAACCACCAAGTATACCAATTAGCCAGCAATGCTACTGTCAGAGTGACATGGGGACAGAGCTGAGCGAGAGACCGACACAGAAACCAGACGTAGACCACACAGAGACGCAAAGTGCTGTGGGACGTTCACAGGAAAGCCCAAATTAGACGAAAAACATTAATCTGAAATACGTTTGAAACATAAGGCAAGTATCAGAGCTTCCTAGCTTGACAGTTTAAGACAAATGAACGTGAGAGGTTAATATAGCACAGGAAACACAATACTGCATGACTGCACATACTCAGTCACGATGACACCTTGAAATGTTTAGCAGTCACCTCAGTGACAGAAGAAGGATTTTGTGGCCAAAACGCTGAACAGAACACATGCTCGTTTTTAATGTGTCGTCACTATAGTATGCTGTTAATTAAAAAGACCTATTTGCAATGGACTATTTGCAAAGCTTTCCTTCTCTGTGGAGAATATTAAAGAGATATTAAATGAATCTTTGATTAGCGGTGCATGCTATTGTGGAGGACAGAGTTGCAGTGAATGGCTGTCGCTAAGCTGATTTATTAAAGACACCTAGAATTTTTAAGCTTACAAATTGTTTTTATTTTTATGGAATGAAAGTGAACATTTATTTAGGTGAATCCTTTTTGTTTTCATATTTTAAACAAACCAGCAAGAATATTCTCTGTCAGTGCAACCCATTAACAAAGTCTTAATCCATCTGGCAGTGAAAGCTAGCCTAACCTTGGAAAGTAATTAACATATTTATTCAAAGTAATGACACATTTTGTCAGAATGTCAGAATTTCAACGTATGACATTCAGTCAAGTAAATGAATGAGTCATTCAAATAAAGAGAGTAACAAAACTTTATTTAGTTCATTTCAGTTCAGTTGCATGGCGAGGCAATTTGTTGAACTTTTCTAAACATATAAACTAAACTAAGAGAACAGTATTTTACAGCATTTATTAACCTAGTTTAATGTAATAATTTATACATGTACATACAGTGCTATCATTGTTAATTCATGTTCATCCATAAAACATTATTGTTACTTAATGCAACTTTGTATGTTACAAATGTATATACTGTACAGAAAGAAATACATCCTAGATTAATAAATGCTGTGTTCTATCTTTATTAGTATCTGATACACAAGCAATAAATACAATATAGCTAAATCTGGATCATTAAGATCATTGTTTTATGTTTTTTGTTTTTTTTCACACACACACACACACACACACACACACACACACACACACACACACACATTTTAATAACCTATTCACATATTCCCGCATTGGGCTTCTGGACTTCTGTGGCCCAAGTAAGGACGGATGGTCCTACTGTAAAGAGTGTGTGGGAGCCCACAGTGACACAATCACTTGGGACAGAACTCACTGATCCAGAGCTGGAATTCAGCCTCATTTAGGCAACAGTATAAACACTTAATAAACACTTAATCCGGCGTGAGATTTCCAGGCCCCAATGGGTCAACAGTTTAGCTCTTTATTTCTCCCCCCACTATCTTGTTATAAACAAAGTCGGCTTTCAGTTACTCCTGTGAAATTGTTTTATAGGGTGCATGCATGATTGAATATTCATTATGTTAAACTAGGCACTTTCTTTGTATATAAATCCATATTAGATTTCTGGCAGGCTGCCTAAACCACATGAGATGGATTCTTTTCGTAAAAAAGTCTGAACTCCTTAGCAGCTCTTTTCTTCACGCTTTATTTGTTTTTGTTCTGATGTAAATGACGACTTGTTGATATTTTCCTGCCCAACCTCTCAGCCTCCCCCAGTTTTCTTCCTCCTCTCTCTGTTTGTTTCTTGCCTAGGAACACATGGATCCTTTCAGAGAGGGGAAATGTCGGAATTTGTGGTAGGCATGGGAAAAATAAACAATCGTGTCGGTCCGTTCGGCAGAGGACCTGTGCTTCATGTATGAGGGTGGTGTGGGGAAAAGAGAGCCAACACATTTTTTTCAACCAGGGCCAGCTTCCTTCAAAATATTTATACATTATTTTTCCTTGTCGGCAAGCAGAATTTACCTCGGGATCGAGGAGCTCACCTCTAATACCACAGGGAAAATAAACCCTCTCTGCCTGAGGTGCAGTTTATTTGACAAGAAACAGCAGTGTATTCAGACCTGTTTTCCTTCAAAAGACACATGTAAAAAGCGTGTTAAGAATCGTACAGATGCGTCCCAAAACACACAACGATTTCTAAAGCAGGTGGATATCACATCTTACATTCAAAACCACAACAATCTTCTTGCACTGCCAGTTTCAAATATTTTACATCTGTTTTCTATTCAAACATGCTGCAAGCGCGTTCGGCAGTGTGCCGTTCCAGCACAGCATCCTAACATCTGTGTCTTGGCACATCTGCAAGGTCAGACCCAACACATTGGATTCCTCTCTGGATAAAACATATCAGAGAACAAACACTTTGTTGGACTTTTGAGATAGAGAGCAGTTCAGTACCCCTGCACGACACATTTCAAAGAAGTGCTTTTGTGGTTTAATTGTGTGGGGTTTTTTTTTGGTTTTTAAATCTGGAATTCTGCACAATAGTCATCAGATACCAAAACTAAATTCTTAAAAACAGCTGTAGGTCAGCTGAGTCTGTTTCACAAGCTCTGAGTGAGGCTGTACTTCTCAAGCAGGTCCTAGTGGAGTCTCTCTCAGAATCCAGTTATTCACATCACTGGTTTTGAGCTGGCAGTTAAAGCAGACCACACACTATGTGGGAGAGACGGAGAAATATCACATGACTCGTGGACCAACCGCAGTTACCGAAACTCACAAACATGTGGGTGCGAGGCAGAGAAAGAAAGAACGAAGAGAAGGCCAGTCATCAAAAAAATCTAATTTTGTTTGTAAAGCATACAATTCTTGATATTGGTAGAAAACATTGTTACTTGGCCACCTAAATTAAAACAAAGGAAAAGTGTCCTATGTTGTCTTTGAACCACTTTCTCACACCTTGCAGATAATAGGACGGTATGAAATCAATTCGACAGATCGTCAATCAAAAAGAAATTGCAATCAGTCGGTGTGTTAAATATCCATCCTCTTTTTTCTGTGTTTGCATGAGCTCTAAAATCTATGAAGACAGACTTATATTATGGTCTTATCTATAAGGTCATGGTCTTAGAGGTGACCTTTAATATAATCTCAAGTTACAGGTTTTCTGGCTTTCTCACTTCAGAGAAGTGTAAAGAAGCACGTTCACCCCTTATATCATATATAACTTCTGTTTAAAATGTCAGTGTTTAAATATATACTGTGACATATGACATGTCCTCTCATGCAGATTGGAATATTACTAATGTTTGGATATTTCTCTTAAACACCCTGTGAGCTTGAGCACTAATTTGATCTTTCTATCCAGCATTAGCTTTTGGCTTTTAACCATTGGCCCAAGTAATAACATCCATTGTTTCTTAATTGGATGTTTATCAAAAATTCACCAAATGAAACACTTCCAAGCCTCTCTTTCTCTCTTGTGCTGTTGTCTATTTTCTTGCTAACTAGATGAATGTCTTTAGTCGCAGTTATTCTTCCATTTAAATGTGCGGATGTGCCCGTGCATGCTGAAGTGTGCATGTGACTGCAGGTAAAATTACTTTGGCTCAGTAAATTTCCCTCCTCAAATCACTGAAAACAAATCTGTAGAACAAGGTCACATGGATGTATGTTACATATATTTATTTTGCTTCATGAATATGGCATATCTAGCTGGTAATTAATCTCAGCCAATCAATGTTTTCGTTACATCATGTTTCAAAATGCAGTAGATATTTGGTTCGGCAGACATTGCAAACATTTAGTTTTTTTTAAGAATAAGAGGTTGCCTTTATATGGTCCTTAACTGAAAAAGACACTTTTTGTTTGCATAGTAGTATAGTTATAGCAGTAGGGTCTACGCTAACCAGTCTGACCCCAGGGGTTTGACACAGTTTAGGTCCCTTAAATCGGACAAATGCCGACATTTTGACAATTTGAACAGTAAGAAATCATCACATAAGATAATTGCCTTCTGTGGAGCATAATTAGCCTTGGGAGCAAAAAGCTATTCAAGCTTATTAAGTGATTAAATGAACTCAGGTAAAGCTCAACTTGTTTCCTCAGAACTAAATACATGAGCACATGTCTTTGAGTAGCAGACAAATTCTGGCAATTATTGGAGTTAAACCACGTTTCATTTGAAGCCATTAAATTACAGTGTGCGCAATACAATTAAACTCGCTGGCGAAACATCACCTTTCTGCTTGAATTCACAATGTTAATTAGCTAGTGCCTGGATTTTTAAAAATGAATTATTGCTCTGCTTTATCTAAGATGTGGATGAGTGAGTGAGTATGGGATGGTTTGCACAATATGAGGGGACTGGATTTAGTTTGAGAAAAACTGACACTGGAGTTTCTAATAAAATTGCACACGATATCCAACTGTTATACATGAAAATAGACTGAAAGTGAAGTGACACAGGTCAAAGAAGCCAACATCCTGTTGTTGTGAACAATTAACATGCGTACTAAAAGATAAATATGAAAAATGCTGTTACTTAAAATGCACATTAATTGACCAAATAAAATATAGATTTTAATTATGTTAAAAATCATTACATTAAATAAAATAAAATGTAAGTGATGTACTGAAAGTACTAATTTTGAAATAGAAATGTTTTAAAACTCTACCAGACACTAGAAGCGGTTTATTCTTTTCCACACAAATCTACACAGTTTTAATTAATTATTATTTTTCATTTTAATTATAATTTTTGTACAATTACTTAAAGAATATCCTGTTGACTTCAAAACAATATTAATATGTTTAGGATATTAGGATATTTTAAAACCGATGCTTGTGAACGTTATCCTCACACATATCTGTGGGTTTCCGTAGATGGTTTGTTCAGTAGCTCACGGAGTACAGAGATGTACTTGAGAGACGAGGAGCTCTGGTTCAAATCCTGTGAATAAACAGTTCAAACCAGTGTACAAGTAAGCTGAAATGGCACAGTTGCATCAAAAAAATAGTTTTAAATGTTTTTATATCAGTTTTAACATGGGTAGGTTTATGGATGGATTTTGTGTAGAGCATATTTCCAACATGATAGAGCATTAACTTTTAGCAACAGTCCACGGACATTATCAAGATAACAAAAATGTGCCAGGTTCATGTATTTGCACCTGTATTTTAATGCAAGTCAGTGGATATTTCAGTGGCTTGTAAAAACAGTATTGCCAAAAAAGTGCACAGAGGTACATATATATATATATATATATATATATATATATATATATATATAAAACATGCATTATTCTCATAGGACAAAAGCAAGGCATTTGTAGAGACCTCTGTGCAGAAGTGTGGCTGTATATCTGAGGTTGCGTGAGAGCATGTGGGTTCATGTGCATCAGGAGGTTCACAGCAGGTCACCCATTGTCAGGTCTGACCTTTGAGCGGCCAGCTATCATCTATCGGGATCTTAACTTTCACTGTGGACTCAAACACTCACAGGAGAGCAGTCGCTGACATTAAAACTCAATTAGGGTCCCACGCACTAAATAATGCAGCAGGAAAGTGCATTACCCACACGCTCAATGCCCACAGTCTTACATCTCAATATGTCAAAAGCTCTCCCAAAGCCAGTGCATTTGCATATGTGTGAGTGAGTATATGAGTGCAGGTAAAGAAAAGACAGAGGATGTTAGTACTAAGACACCAGTGAGCTCTCCCAATTAGATGATTGTCATTTAGCGAAGAGCGAACACTCCCTCTCATCAGTCTACTCAGGAGAAATTAAACAAATCAGCAGACTTTCATGCTCAAGCTTTTGGCCTTGTAATCTTATATCATATGCATCATTAGAGTAACATTAACACAAGTTTTAATCAACATTACCCAGATTAGTATAAGCATGGGTTTGTATAAAGAATACTGATCCATCAATTCATGAATAACTACATTAGGAACAAATGACTAATGCACTATTAACATTGCAATAACTACTGTTGTCTAACAAGAAACTCTGATTAACAATTTAGTGCTAGCACTCGGTTGAAACTGGTAGTTCACAATTAGGTATTTAAAAACTACTATTTTTCACATTATGTATTATTCATATTAATTACGAGCCTGTATACAGTAATTTTTAGTAGTTCTTGGGGAGGTATGAAAAAAATAATAGTTACTGATTAGCTAATAGTGAACTACCACATCTGAGTAAGTACTGAATCATTAATCAGAGTTTCCTGTTAGTTAATAGTAGTTACTAGAGGGCTAATATTGCATTACTCATGTTCTTGTGTTGTTATTCATTGATGTTGGAAGCGTTTCTAAAGTGTTACCAATTTTGATGCTTATGTAACATTTCTTCTTAATTTTTGCCTTGCCAGGATTGTTTGAGGAATATCTTTGTTCACAAGGACAACATTTATGTAGAATGTATTTTATCTGTGTGAGGCAAATGGGTAGTTCGTGATGGGTAGACGTATTCAATGTGTCCAATATGGTGCGACAGAAAATATAAGAAAAAAACCCTCTAATATTACACATAAACCTCTCTCATACCACACACATATCAACCTCCACAAATCTTTCAATTGTTTTTAAAATCTTTTCACAAATTTAAAACCCAGTAAACGTTTTCCTGTTGAATTTCACAACACTAAATAAAATGCTCTGCTGATTTTAATAACACTCAGTGTATTTTGCCTGATGGTTTGTCAGAGCTCTGCGTCCATAATAACTTCTATTATTGTAACTTTCATTATAGATTAATGTAATAGAACACAGGCTAATAATTTAACATCATTATGTTAAATGTTCTGGTAAAATAAACAGCAACCAGTGAAACATCTAATAAATGGTAAATGCACTGCAGCATTTTCTGATGACTACCAGTTGCAAATTAAACGTGTCATGTTTTTTTAATTGCATTATATTATCATAAAATATTTTATTATTAAACAGAAAATGAACATCCCAGTATAATAAGCTATGCTGTCTGTTAGGATGGACAGCATCTATTGGCATACCCTCTGATAAACTGAACTAAAGCTGAAGGTGAATTTAACATCTCCTTAGGTTGCTTATAGTGAATTATCATGAGATCACGTTGTTGACATGTCGTGTCTAATTATCTGCTCGAATAAACAAACTACTGTATCTTAAACACCCTGTCAGCTTTTCCATTTGGAATAAAACAGTAAACAAAACAATCACAGCTTTATGGAGGTAAAAATTCATCTGAATGAAACTAACAATGAAATCTCACATTGTGATTTTTATATCGCCTCAAGTACAACATTTACTAAAATATCTCTCGCCTAACGATGTGTAATCACAAATTTCTGATGCTGGATGCTGGTTAGTATACAACATATGACTTCGAGTTGTCTCACAGACAAAAGTACAGTATGTTAACATCACACACACCACAAAAATAAAGCTACAACCCGAGTTCCTTTTATTTTCCATTAGAAGGTGCTCATGCAAAAGAGTCATTTCGGATGGAAAAAAACCAAAGCATCTAGAGGCAGTGTTTAAATGGTGCTAAGTTGTTTGCATGCATGATTTGACAATAACACTCTGGCTGGTTTAGCAGACATCCGCAAGTAGTGGTGTTACCTGTCTTTTGCCAGCATTAGATGTTTGGTGTGGTAGTCCTGGGAATCGCATTAACCTGTTTTCAGTGGCAGACAGAGCACAACAATTCACAGCAAATAGATTAGAGCTGCTATCCGTCTTTCACACAAAGCGCTGCCCATGTACAGCTTCAAAATGTGTTAATCTGTCTTTGTTTGCTAAGCTGTCCTGCCGTGCACCCCGCTCTATGCCAAAGAGTGTTCAGCTTACTTTAATACCCACACAGCCATGAAACAAACGATTGTGTTTTTCTGGCATCAAGCTTTAGCTGATTTCAGTGGATAAACAATCCTATAGTTGAGGGCTTGTAGTAATTCCTGCACTTCAGACAAATGACGTCAGACTTCCTGACACAAAGAGTGATGTAACTCCATTGTGGTAATGAATTGTGAAAGATTAAAGACATTTAGGCTGATTTTATTTATGAGTTCCTTTTTGTCGATGATGACAGAACTGCCAAAAACAATACAAGCGTAGTTTTCACTGCACATTGTTGAAAGGATAATAATTACAGCTTCTTTTCATTTTCTCTCGCTTTTCCATTATGTAACGCTGATTTCTCTTTTTCTTTCTCAGGTTCTTTCCGTATCTCCCA
Organism: Puntigrus tetrazona; assembly: GCF_018831695.1. NCBI lineage: Eukaryota > Metazoa > Chordata > Actinopteri > Cypriniformes > Cyprinidae > Puntigrus > Puntigrus tetrazona. The sequence continues at coordinate 19,247,553 of NC_056705.1, read as the reverse complement.
TGCAAATTAAATCACAAACAGTAAAAGTGTTAAAAACAAAGTTCAGGAAGCACATGGGCAAGTTTTTCATGCCCTTGTCTCATTTAATCTGTTTCAGGTTCTGATTTAGCACCTAATCAAGCTTCAAGCACTGCTATGGCCTCTTCTAGACTATGAGAGGTTCTCAAAAGAATATTTCTTTCTTTCTTTAAAAGTAGCCTTCAATCATTGGTTTCGACTTTCTCTGTACATACGCAAAACATCTTTTATATTCCATGAGAGAGCAAGTCACACATGTTTAGAATGAATCAAGGATACGTAAATGTTGGTAGAATTATCATTTTGGGTGAACTTTCCCTTTTGTTGCTTTGTTTAATCGAGTTTGTTGCTTTATTTAATCAAATCCTGCTATTGGCCCTTCTAGCATTTCACAAATGACTATTATAGTCTAGCAGAAAATTTGGGCAGTGTAACTCAAGCGGTCTTGAAGCATTTGGGGAATGTGTTTGGCTCAAGCACCTGCGGTGGGAGCTCATGTGGAGCCTGTGCAGTGGATTAGAGAGTTCCTAGAAATCCCCTGCTGATTGTGTTTGGAGTATGTTTGGACTTTAATAACTGAATAGGTGACTCATTTATCTGTGAAAAGAGCAAATCATCACAATTCCGTAGTTGCTGTGGTATGAAAGAAAGATAAAAAGCTTTTGCAAACAAAGAAACTTAAGTCAGCTTAAAAATGACTAATTTTACAGCTGCTGTGCAACTGGACTGATTGAGTGTGTAAGTGAGATAAGAATGTGTGTGTGACGGGGAGGAGAGAGCGAACATGCACACGACACAAATAGCAGTTCAATTCAAGTGAGCTTTAGTGCCTGCTAAACTTTCCTCTTAAATGATAAGTGTACTAGCCGATACAGAGCTTGTACAAGTTTATTGCTTGTCATGTGATAAAGGTTTATGGCTTTATCATGCAATTAAAAAAGCCATTTTGAACAAATAGTTGCGTTCTTCTCATTGCATTACTTTATATAGAGAGGTTTGCAAAAACCGTAGGAAAAAAAGCCCTGTTCAAGACGACATGTAATACATGTATTTAATAATACATTAATGTTTTTTATTCCGCAAGAATGTGTTAACTTTATATAAAATGACTGTAGAGACATGCAATATTAATATTTATTTAATTAAAAAATGCTCATTTGAACTTTCTATTCATCAAAGAATCCTCAAGAAAATATGTATAATGTGCTCTCAGAAGAGGGCAGAGCGTCAAGAGCTCATGCTCGGGCATACTGGCGAAAAACAAACAAACAAACAAACAAAAAAAATTAAACACTAGAGGAAACACAATCTCAAGGGCTGAAAATGTCAGAAAATCTCAAGCTCAAGGTCAGCTTCACATTGCTTTCATACACATCCTTATTTACGATCATTCTGGTTGCATGTGAAGGCAGCGTCAGTCAAAACAGAGTATTTTTAACAACATTAGCCTTACCTAGTGCCAAAAATCTCTTTCATTATGGCATAAAATGATTGTCAAAAACATTTAGGACTTTACCAATTGTTTCCAGGATATCTCCTTAAAAAATGAAACTTAGCTACAGTGTCATCAGTGGCTCAGATGGAGGGAGGCTATAGAGACTGTTCGCTGGTGCATCCCAAAACATAACACTTATAATGCATCTTTGGCACTGACACTGTATATCTCCAGCAGCTACAGCAAGAAACCAGTAATGGCAGACTGCTGCTTCTCACTCAGGACAGTTTTTATGCTAACAGGGAGGAGATTTCTGTGTGTGTAGATATATACGAGAGAGAGGGGTTGGGATTATTAGAAGTCTGCATGCTGGTACTCAAACTCGGGACACCTGAAGCACAACGAGACTATACGTGACACACCATTTTTTAAAAAGTAATCAAAGAACTGTCTTCAACAGTTTAGGCTTTAATAAAATTCTCAGCTTTCAAACGCACTACCATGAGTTTGGAAAAATCTTTACCAGCAATGTAATTACGGTAATTCTGCAGCATACTGTAATAAATTCATGCCCTACATAGTGCTAAACAGATGAGGGGTGTGTGAGTGTGTTTGAGGATGGGGGGCATTTGGCAGAGGGAGCTCAGGGTCTGTTTGATCAGCAGCAGTACAGCCAGCTGCTGTTTCCAGTAGAGAAGGGAAGACCCTCACACTGGCTTGCCGGAGTCTCTCTCTCTCCCGTTCTCCCATATTCTACTACCTGCCTCACCTCAATCAATACCTACATCAAAGGGCCAGGAGGAGGTGGCCACATTCTTTGAAGTTGTTTGCACAGCGCTGGGTTTGCAGAGCTAACGGTGGGCTGAGAAGACTCCTCCAATAACCCTGTTTGCACAGAGCTCCTCGTGTTTGCCAAAACACCTAGTGGATTCTAATGGAGAGCAGACTTCACTTTTAGCTCTCTGTTTTTCCCTCCATCATTTTTTTCCCCCAAGAATCCATAAACCAATCAATGAGGCCTCTTATTGTGCCAACCTGATGTGTTCTGCGTATGCTGCATCCTGCCAACTTTAATATTTATCCAGCATTTTACTGGCAGAAGCTTGTTGGAAACACTGAAAAGACATGCTGAGTTTTTCAATAAGGACACAATGAAGACTGTCCATTTGTTCCCACCAACTGTGGACGAATTGGATAATTACTCTAGTGGACTTGGAGAAAAGTGCTGGCGCATAATGGTTTACTGTATATTATTCTTTCAGTTTTTTTCCAGTTATCCAGTTTCAGTAATTCTTTCATGTACTCTTGTAGGGATGGCAAGAAAAGACTTTGACCTGAATGACTGACTGATGTTGTATCTCCCAATTGGTTCATTCAGATAATAAATGTACTTCAGCAAATGTTTCTGAAACAACAAGGTGAAAGAAAAGAATCTTAATTTTTGTGTTTTTTTTTTTTTTGTGTTAATCAATTAAGATAAAAGCCATTCAATTCATTCTCTCCAGGAGATGGCAGTACTGTCTATCATAGAAGAGTCTCTCTCGCTCACACACACACACACACACACACACACACACACACACACACCCAACCATCTACTGGTCTCAATCCCAGTATTTATCCTGACTAGATAAAGCAGTTATAGCTTTATTAACACTAAGAAACATCTCAGCTAGTGCACACTATCCTGGGCAGTAGCTGATAAGAGACTGATTACATTGTTTGTGCAAATTTATGGCAGTTTCAATAAAGAACAATACCGGTCTCTACAGTTCCTCTTGTTGAGCATTAAGGCCATAAACTGTTATCAAGTCTGTGGAAAATCATATCCAAACACTTGCAAGGTTATTCCCCATCCCCTTCGCGGCATTCATAATATAAAATGATAAACTTATAAACTAATATAAAAAAAAAAAACTTTTTAGGTCATTGACGCTAACATATTATTTCCGACAGAAGCCTTAAAGATATATAAGCCAAATGTCACAAAATCAGTTTCAGTTAAGGTTTAAATGCTAGCGTCATACAGCAACACCTGCCCACTGTGACATCACTTCCTTTTCAGTTCAGCCCCAGGCAGGGCTGTTATTCCACTGTAGCTCTAATGCTCATCAAATAGTATTTTAAATGGCCAAACTCAATAGTGGCAGTGTTTGGCAGCAGAGTAAATATTGGCTAAGCATACAGACAGAGAGGAGTTGCTATGTGTGTTACTGTGTGTTAAGTGTACTCTCCTCACAAACCCAGCAACAACAACAAAGACGGGTATTAAAAAAAAAAAAAAAAAAGGGGTAGGAGCTCAAATATTCTGCTTGCTTGCTTCATGATGTTATTCCTTGTTTGACAAAGAACAAAGAAAGGCATTCCCTCTTTTCCACAACTATCATTTGTGTGCATTGGATATTGTTAGCTTTACATTCCTGCCATTATCTTTGTTGTGTCAACATGCCCTGCTCATGTTCAGGCAAACTTCAATAGAGATTCCTGGCTTTTGGGTCTTTGACTTCGTGCAGTTTTATTTATACACAAACATATTTGGAAAAGTCAATGTACAACTAAGCGCGTGTCATTGTGGGTCCTTATATTGAACTAAAATTCCTAGAATTGTCTTTCCGTTGTAACGGTTTGATTAGAAAGACAACAAGAAAAAATAAAAACAACAACAACAAACAATATTTGGACTAAACTAGACTTTGATCCAGTCTGAGTAATAAAAAGAACGAACGTAAGAAAAGATAGCAGTTGTGAAATGTTTGTAGAGATGTTAATCTCCTCTTGTCTAAGGCATAAAAAAACAAAGAGGAGACACACAGTGTGTTTAACCCTTTGGTTAACTGACTCTTCAGTGATACTGTTTATCTAAGCCTCAGCTGCAGCTGTTGTAAATTTGTTCAGACTTTTAGACGGGTGTGAGAAAGAGAGAGAGGGGAATGGATGTATTTTAATAATAATGTGCAGGATGTTTGTGCTTAGCAAGCTTTATGGCTGAGAGTTTCTGAACTGACAACTCAAAAATAAATAGGACTGATTCAACCTTAATTTAATGACAGATACTAAACTAGCAATTTAAAAAATGCAATAATAAAATATGTTTATTAAACATGTTTGAATATAAAAGCAAACCTGAACAGGCCTACAAAATTAAATTGTAATCCAGCTAATCCAACAACTATTTTTGTTATTGTGGAACACAGGAGATATTTTGTGGAGTTTAAAATGATTAAAATGAGAATTAATGAAGGCAAAATGCATGATAACGCTAAAATAAAAGTAGTTTATATGACGCTGTGTTCCCAGTATTCTTCTGAAACAATTTTGTGAGGTACTGGACATATTTTAAGATCGTATTCAATGAAATGTTCAGTCTATTTCATCATACAATGCAGTTATATGACTTCAAAAGATACCACAGGCACTATATGGATCACTTTCATGATCATTCAGTTTCTATTGTTTCCTTTTTCCTTTTTTTACATTTGATAGTCTAGTCCCCAGTAGAAACATGAGGTCTGTGTGTGAGAGTGGCACCTTTCAGAACAGCGAGGGCAGTTCTAAAAGACGCCACTGTTTTTGTTGGCCTCATTCAGGATCGCTCTGTATATACCAGCTATCCACATTTCCTCCTCCAGTGAGCAGAGGAAGTAATGAAAATGTCAGTGGTTTTGCTTGATTAATGAAGACCCAACCAGATTTTTGACATGCCGTTGACAGCATCAGTGGCCTAGCGAAAGATCTCTTCATCGGACCATATAATGATACTCTAGCTTCCATTGGCATGTTTGTTTAATTCCCATTTGGGATGTTCTGATCGTTTTTGGCATTTTTCATGCCACCAAGCTGTAATAGTAACACTTAAAGTCAGGTGAGAGGGAACATGCCTGTCAGCTTGGTAAGAGTTGGCTAGCACTGATCAGTTCTGATGATGAAGCATAGGGGAATTTATATAATTTGAGGGGGAAATTGAAGCTCTGAGCGTGAAATTACCCCTCATTAATCATGGACGGCTTTTTAAGGAAGAAAATTGTAAATTAATTCCCATTCCCCTATAACTCAGTCCACAGACACAAACTGCCAAAGGAAACTACTCTGTAAATTTTCCATGTTCTCTCTGGTCATTTTAAAGTCTCTGGTTGTTTTAAAAATCAGTTATCATTTACGGCCCCTCATTTTGCTCAGGAACTGTACTTTCTTCTGTAAAACACAAAAAGATAACAGTTTTGGCGACCATGCACTGAGCTCCACTGAATGCGAGAATAAAACAAAACAAAACAGAGATATGTTTTTTTTGATATACGTTTTTAGAGTTTTGGAATGAGATGAGGATGAGGAAATGGTGATTTTTTTGTTTTTGGCTCACCTATTTATCCAGTGTGTCTTTCGAGAATAACAGCAGCAGTTATGCCCTGAGAAGTGGTTTGGGAACATGCCAAAATGTTTGCAAATACACAGTATTTGCATGAATAGTCACACCTAGTTTATTGTTGAAAATAATTACATAAAACATTTCCCTGTTCATGTAATTATCAGGGGAAGAACAAAAAAAAACATATAGGAACTTATATAAGGGGAATTTGTTACTTCCTGATACATGCATTATGGGTAATAAAACCTGGTTCAGGTTTCTGTTTCATGTATTTGATGACACACGTATACACTACTGTTCAAATGTTTAGGGTCTGTAATGTCATATATGTAAAGTTAAAAATATAAATATACATGTGTATATATGGGGTTAATATATACATATATACATATTAACCCCATATGGACACTGTGACCATTAATTATGTAACTGACATGCAATGAAAGTACTGTGCAAAGTAGTGCACTAGCAGCCTGACACCACACACAGGATGAGAGAGTGTGTGTGTTTAGTTAAAGCACGCTACTGGCCCAGACCATGCATTAGTGATGAGACCGTAGGCCTCACAGACCTCACATCCCCTCAGCCAAACTGTCAATCAAAGCTCCCTGACAGCCTGCAGGAATTACAGGAGCTACATATTCCAGAACTATCTACTGCATCTGCAAAGCTATTACGAATATATATTGACCTTATTATGACAGCATACTAGTGTATGTGTGTGTGAGAGAGAGCCTGAGGCAGTGAAGCATACTTTCTACAAATTAAAGAGCAACTCTCAGCATGTAATTTATGGAATGTTGCACAAGCAGAAAGGACAAAAAGGTGTGAGGCTGGAGAGAGAGAGAGAGAGAGAGAGAGAGAGAGAGAAAGTAGTATGATGAAACAATAACATTTGTGTGTGTTTTCAAATGTGGGTGTGGGAGTGTGGATAATTAGCATATTTCAATAGGTTTAAATCTGTCACACTCATTTCATTCATACTGATTCATCCACTCATAAAATACAATTTTATATATATATATATATATATATATATATATATATATATATATATATATATATATATATATATATATATACATAAAACAATTTGTTTCTTTGGGACATTGAATTGGTCAAACTTTGGACACGTTTTCTGAGATGTAGCAAATTGTTCTATAGACAGTTTTATCCCTGAGCTATAGCTAAGAAACCCCTCCCTCCCCTCCAAACACACACACACACACCACATCTAGCTCTCCAGATCAACACCTCAGCGGTTGTATTCTTTGTTAAGTTTCAAGGTGAACCTGACACAGCAATGTGGTGATCATGTATTCCAGAGCAAACGATAAGAGCACACAAACACTGGAGTGGCTGTGTGTGTGTGTGTGTGTGTGTGCGCCTGAGGATATGTCTGTCAAGACAACTGAGCTGACACAACCTCAGGAGGTGGATGGTTTCACCGGGTAAGGGTGACAGTTTCTTGTTTCAGCCAAGTTAGATTGGTGTCACACTAAATTAAGTCTGGCAAAGTCCACATGCCACTAAATCAGTACATAGAAATCCTGAGTTGCCAAATGTCTTTCCAACACCTCTTGAATGACATAATATGATAGGTGGCTCCTATATCTGCTTCTATGAATTTAACTGGTTGGAAAATAAATAGCAAAACATACATGTAATTCGTCACCATGTTAGTCACCGTTTACAAGATTGACAAAGGATAAAACTTGATACGCCTATACAACCACTGTCATGCTGCTCTTATACTATAACATTATTAAATCAAGATGATTGTTCTCACTTTTCCAGCTTGTTCCTCTTCCTTTAGGACACAGCTTTGTTTGTTTTGTGTTGAGGTATGAGGTATTTTGATGTGCGATCACTGCCTCATCCCACACCTGTTCTTCTCTCTCGACCCCCAAATGACCTTTGTGCTTTCAACCGACTTCCTCTCGGCCAGCGAGAAGCTCAAACGCCCCTTTCTAGCTCTTTAGCAGGTCTGCAGCTGCTCCAAAAACAAACAGCAGTAGGGAAGCAGGAGCAGGTGTTGAAGGTTATGGGGGCTAAAACTCTGAGATGAGTGAAAGGAAGCCCAGCTTTAACAGAAACGTACCCTCACGATGGGAATAAACGGCAGGCTAACAGTCGCACTGAATGGTTCACAGGTCAATGACTACACGGTTCGCAACGTGTGTGAGTTTCCTGTGTAAATCACACGTGAAATCTGTCAGCTCTGCGGTAACTGACAGGAGTTTTGATTTGAAGTGAACCTTTTCAAGACTGTGTACATGAGGGTGTGAGACTTTCCAAAGCAGTCTGACGTTTATCATGAAAGACGAGATAACCATCTCCAACCCTTTCCTTCGCTTCAGAGTGTTTTGATTACGGTGATTAAATTAGAGCGTCTTTTGTGTGGGTCGGACACGGCTGCTAAAACACTACAGCTTTTATCTGAGCGCCAATCGGAAAGCAGTCTGGGCTGGTGAGGGGTATAGGGGTAGCCACATGTCCCGTACAACAAACATACCGAGTTACAGGACGCGCCTACTAGGAAGTGAGTGATTTTCAAAGAACTGTGTTGACGAAAAAGTAATTCCTGTGCAGATTCGGAATGTTAAGATTACACAGATGCATTGAGGAGTACAAACATGATGTGAATGAAGGAGAAATGTGAAAGTGGATTGCTCAGTTTGTTGGCAACGTTTGTGCTGTTCTCTCAGATCTAATCTTCTCTGATCAGAGAAACACTAGGGACGCTCTGTAAGCACAAAAATGTCTTGACTGCCAGTCTCATTTACCTCCTATTGACAAAGACTGTATGGGCAGCCCACACCAACCCTCGCATTCCACAGACTGTGAGCGTGATTGTTTCTTCTCATCCGTGAGCTCTCTTAACCTTGCTAAGATAATGCACCTGCAGTGATGTTGCAAACACTTGAGTTGAGGCAGATACGGTTGTCCTCTGAGAAAGTGAAGCATCTGTTTGGATTCCAGGCAAAAGCAGAGTGTGAGAGAACAAAAAGCAGGCTGATGAAATCAACGGTCAAACTATCGTTCTTTAAAAAAGGCTGAAGGTCTAGCTCTTGATATGATGGATTTCTCCGTTTTACATGAAAATCATTCAGCCTGTTAGTCTATTAGTCTATCTAGTTATTTAAAAAATAAAAACAAAGATGAATAGAGGTAGGGAAACTCATTTTTTCATATAGTTAAAGTTCACAGTTAAAAACAGGATCACACTGTGAGAGATATGATAATTATGGGAACTATTCCAAATTTAATTGCAGATAAACAATGCAAATAATACATGCAGAGCAATACTGATAACACTGAAATAGCTTAAGAATAATCTTTGCAATAAGGTTCATTAGTTAACATTAGTTATCAATTTGTTAATATGAACTGATAATGAACAATACTTCTACAGCATTTATTATTTGTAGTTAATGTTAACTTCAGTAATCTAATTAACATTAGTTAATGAACTGTGGAACTTGTAAAGTGTTACCATATTTTAATTGTAAAAAAATACAAACAATACAAATTTTTAAAATTACTATAATTAAATACAAATTAAATATAGGATTTTTATTTATAATATTCAATTCAATGTAAATCAGTTTAATGTAAAAATTTAAAGTAAAGAAATTTTAACATTCTCATGATATCATAATAAAGCCCTCTGGAGTAATATTAATCTAGGTAAAAATAATAATAGAAATAAACTGTAGCATCTTTTGAACTTTATATACTACTCTAAATAAATTATAACACATTAAAAAGTAAAAAATCTGTTTTGTTTTCTGACCGTAGGGAATGTTTGAAACTTTTCTTTTAGTCGTTTATCATTACAATCATTCAGAGTATTGTTTCCCTTGACAGACAGAGATGTAAAGCATTCGCCTCATTTTTCATTTCCGTTGGACAGCTAAAACCAAAAGTTCAAAACCGTTTCCTCCAGCCCTGGAGCAGTATGTGTGCATGAGTAAAATTTGCAGCCTGTCTCTGTGGTGTAAGTGTGAATGTTTTTGAGTGTGTATGAAACGGCCTGTATGTTTCTCATTAATATCTGTGTGGGTAGTGCTGACACTTGCTGATTGGAATGGAGAGGCTGTTATTTACAGCAAGCTGCCAAACTACCGTAATAAGAGTAGTAGATATATTGAAACACGCAGAGACATATTTACATGCAGTGCACATGTTCTGTGTTTCATTAAACATATTGCAGTCCTAATCAGATTCCTAAATAACGTTGCTGTAAAATTTTATGTTAACCCAAACAACCTTCCACTTTCTGGGCCTTAGCTTTAACCACAATGCCAAACACACACACACACACACACACACACACACACACGCACACAAACACACGCTCTCACAAATCACTACAGTGTCATTTCTTCTGCTCATCGCAGCTTTGTACACTTTGATGAAATTGTCATTGTAGTTTATCACAAACATCCGCTCTCTGTGATCACATATCTAATGCACTCCATCCTTTGAATCTTGAATAGTTAAAGGGCAGGCTGTGTTATTTAGCTGCTAATGCATTAGAGAAAGAACTGACAGAAAAGAGGATGAAATGCCTGTCAGTGTGGATGACTTAACAACACACTGCTGTATAAAGCAGTGACCATCGGCTGTCAAATCCCCAGCAAAAACAATGTAAGCACTTTCATCCTGCAGTCTTTTAGCTCTCCAGACACCTCTTCTGTGTTTGAATTGCTAATGCGCTCTCACTCTTTTGAGCCAAGTCTCCCTCAGTATTACCTATTCCGTTGGAAGGGCTGCCAAGCTACATGCAAGCTAGCTTCCATCAAGACACACGGGCTGGTTCTTTAATACAGTCTGAAAAACATGCAAGACACACACAAGATATACTCCAAAGTTCCCAGAGAAAAGACGAGGACCGTGATGTGCTTGGTATAAATCCATAAAGACAACAACATCACTATTGCGCCATTACAGTGAGTGCTCTTTAAAACTGCTGTATCAGAATATGTCACCTCACTAAGGTTAAACTAAGACTATAAATGCCATTATGGTAGCAATATTTAGTACAGAGTACACATGATGTTTACAAAGGGTTCTCAATAAATTGAAGGTGTGTATATTCAACCGCCTGTCTTATAAAGTTATAAATATTCCAACAGGTGAGTATTGAAGTCAGAATAGCAGCGCTGACACTTCATCAAAGTTCACAGTACAACAGCTGCTTATTACAAAGGACAAAATAAGTGCACAACCTTTTGTTCTTGACTGCCTATGAGTTTTTCATATATAGTAGAGACTTACTCAAAGGTCATAAGATGGGTGATGGGTGGTCAATTAGCTATTTTCAAACGCTTGATTATGTTTATGAGGGACACTGTAATATGTGTTTATGCTTCATCATTTCATTTTGCACATATTTTACCTTTATTGTACAGAGCTGTTTCTGTTGACTTCCTGGTTCTATGAAGCCCCTACCTTAGAAATACACAATGGTCTCAGATTGATTAGCTGGCCCAGTCTGCTCTGATTTGCTAATGACCTAGTGCATGTCATCCTGTAATGTCACTGACTTTGCTATTACCCCCTTTGTTGCATGTTGCAGGGCTTATGTAAATTTTAGGGTTTATGGTGTCACAAACCAAGAAAGTAGCTTGTTTTATTTCCTACCAGTCATTTGCTGCAGGCCTTAATAGGTGAGTCCTGTAAAATAAAATATCTCTCTTTGCAACGCACTTTGATTTACACACTATCGTAATCAAGGACCCCTTTAAATGTTTTAAAAGAATCTCATCTGCTCATCAAGGCTGCATTTATTTGATCAAATATAGCAAAAACACAAAAAGAATTTGTCGGAAACGTTTGTCAGAAATAGTCACTCCACAACCTATCAAATGTAACGAAGAATTCACAAGTGCACCTGACACAAAAAATACACATTTTTCACCAAAAATGTAATGTTTTTGAGGCATATGAAGAACAAACTTCAGCAAAGACAAACAAACGTGCAGCAGCAAACTCCAACCCACGTTTCTCTATCATTACCACTTGTCCTGTCTTCAAATCACTTCCATGGTCTGCTTGTCATCCATCGCAACAATGCTCACTAATGACACACCAGGCCGCTGACATGTCTTATCAGCTTTACCGGCATATGTTACAGGCCTCTGCGTGTAATCAGGGACGTTTCTCTCTCTCCTTCATCAGACAGAGCGAGAGGCATGGCTGTCAACAAGACTGGGGAGCAAGAAAAGACACGGACCCTCATCACTGCTAAACTAGCATGAAACTGCCTTCCGTCACGGATTAGCCAGCCAACACTTTTCATTACCTGCCATTCAAAGAACGGTATTTATGGCGGCAGGGGGTGCATGTGTGTAGGCAATGTGGATGAATAAATGCCTGTATTCATTGTAGCTTGTTGGTTTCAGAAATCGAGCACACCTGTTTTACAGCCAGAATTAGGACAGTGACAAAATACATTTAAAAACATCAACAAGGATACACAACAGAGATCAGAATTAATGGTCGCACTTTATTTTAAGATCCAATTCCCGCTTTTAACAAACTATCAGCTATAACCTTTGTGTAGAATATGGTCATGCAGATGTGCATTATATGTAATAAACAGCCAATATATCAATATGCTAAGCAACTAGTTAGTGATAACTGGTCCTTACTAAAGTGTTACCGAATTATTTTGTCACGTTGACATAAAAATATATATATTTATAGTGTTTGATGTGATTTACATGTCTAGCAGATCCTAACAAAGAATAGATTATATAGATGTTGTTTTGTCCAGTAATTTGTATGTTATAAAGAAATGACATGACAGTCGCAATGCTTTTGTAGCAGAAGGAAAGTGAAGAACAAGTAATATTTATGCATTCTATTAAATAGAAATTTAGGCGGAAAGGAGGTTTTAGGAGGTTTTTATGTTTTGTTTCACCCACTCACACAACGTCTTTCTATTTTTCATTTCCACTTCTACTGTTGGCTCTATCTCACATTGTCCCACATACACACACATACTATTTTGTCCTTTTCCTCTCTCTGTTTATGTTCACCTGTCTCTCCTCTGTTTACAAATAAATAGATATAAAGCTTCTCAACGGAAAGACACGTGCACAGTGTAGAAACAGGCTGACCAGACCGAGAAGAGAGGACAGGAAACGTTTGGCCATGAAAGGAAAATGAAGTGATGTTCACAGCAGTTGTCTTTCATATCCCAGAGCAGCAGCTGTCTAGGTTTCTTAATGGTCTTTTCATGCTCTCGGACACTGAGTGTCTCTTTGTAGGCCACTAGCTGGGGCCCGGGTATAATATTCCTCCTCTGTCTACTGCATACTGGCACCAGGCACACCAGCTGAGTAGATGGCACTCATAAAGCATTACTGAAGCCCAACGGTGCACGCTTGAACTCAGAGCTGCTCAAATCGCTGGTGACTGTACTATGCTTGAACAAAAAACTATTAGTATGTATTAATGTTTTGAACGATTATTTATTTCATATTTCCGAATTTAAGTTCTAGTCGTTTTGCTTTTATTAGATTTTTCGATATTTCTATTTAGCTTTAATTTATTCAATTGTTGTAGCTTTACTTCGGTTTTTGATATTTTTAGTTTATTAACAGTAACAGTCCTAGCTAGTCATCTAATTTTCACTTTAGTCTCACTATTGTTGTTATAATTTTCTAAATAATTTTTGTCAAGGAGAGATACAGTACTGTGTTTCTTAGTGCTCTGAAGAGCAGAGAGCTATCATTACACACACACACACACACACACACACGCAGTTGGCCCATCTGCCAGGTGACGCTTGGTCTCCTCAGCAATCATACCTCGCCGTGGCCTGCCCAATCTGTCCCACCACAAGCAGAGTGGCAGCAAGCCACATACCACTAGCTTATTAACAAACTCAGCTAGCAGTAAGTCGCCACAGCTCTCAACCAAATGTTAACATCCAATACTTCCAGCCAGTTTATATAAAAACAGTTCACAATGATACCGTTGTTTTATATTAACACAATGTGCGTGTGACACAATAATGAAATGTGTGGTGATTAATGCATTTTGCTTTATTTCTCTCAATGGCTGTTATCTGTACCTGTACAAGCAGTTGTGGCCATCCCAACGGATGTTGAGCTAAATCCGGTGTCTCGGCAGGCATTAAAGAGTGCCAAGATTTGTAAAAGGGAGGCCTTGGCAGTAGCATTGACACCCATCGTTAAACAGTCAGAAGAGTGGTCTGTGCTTTTTTAGCCAATCAGAAAATGGATAGCAGCAGTCAAAAAGAGCTGTGTTTAGATGAGGTGAAATTGAGGATTTTGTTCGTAAGGAGAATGTTAAAGTAAAATAAGCGGTTCATAATTAAAAAATTTAAATCTATTTTAAAGTGTAATAATATTCTGCAGTGTCTTCATCACAACAAACCTTTGAAGGGTTAATATCCGGTTCATCCGTCAGAGACTTTCATTGTGAATTTAATTCAGACAGAAACAGGTTTTCAAGAATGAGTTACTTATTTGCTTAAAAAAAACTTCCATGTGTACAGTAGGTGTTAAAATGAGGATATTTCCATTTCCAAAAATCTCTCCAAACTACATGCCTGTGGACACTATTTGCATTTTCATGACAATACAATAAACAAGCAAAACATCAACCCAGAGACGAGCCGTGTGCAGTAACCACAGCGTTTAGAGCATTTCTGCAAATGCAGCTGGGGCTTCCTGAAGCGGCAGAAATGCCCTCACTAAGCAAAGTTTGGATCCATTATCTAAAACCAAACAACAACAACACACCCTGGGATATAGACAGGAGAACATAAATATAGAGCTTTCCTCTTTCCTGATGTTAAGACTGGGATGTTTTTTCTTCTTATTCTACTGGGTGTTTTTTTTTCTTCTGACAGCTCCTGGCAGGAATCCCCAAACCTCAGCGCCTAACCACATTTTAACATTCTCAGTCACTCTCACGTCTCTTTTTCTTTTACTCTCTCACTTCACTGAATTGTTATGCATACTCTGAGCCAACTCATAGTCTGAGCCAAAAGAGCTTTATTCTGCAGAGTAAAACTGACACATAATAGTACATGTATTATAATAATTGCTGTTACACACATAAACACACACACACACAAACACAAACGAATCCACTGCCTGTCCTGTTATTATTAGCGGGTGAAAATCAGCACAGTGTACAATCAGCACAATTATTAAAAAGGCCACCTGTAAAAAAATACTAAACAAAACAAAAAATAATTCTGAATATTTGCTCAGTACCTGAAAGCAAACTAAAGCGCAGTGATACAGCAAACTACATTACCTGTATTTCATGCTGGCTTTGAAAACAAAAAACAGCCAAATACCATTTCTTTCAGAACCAATCAGATCTGATCTCGAAAATTTGGATAGCGACTGAATCAACGTCAAAACTCTTTACTTCTCTGTGTTGACCTGATTGTCACTCTTTTGTTTTAAACACAGCGTATTATAGAAGGATTCATTTTAATAACAGATATATACAAAAATATATAATCATTATCTATGACTGAAATACTATAAATTAATTTAGTAGATAATTTAGCAGCAAAAGATATTCTAGAAAAAACCCAGGGTGCAAAATAATTTTATAAAATCTAGTGAAACATTTTTATTTACAAATAAAAGTTAAAAAGTGAAGGAATAAGGATATGTTTACACTAGGTGTCTTTTTTGAAGCTGCCAGCGTCTGTTTTACATTAGAATCCTATGGAGTGAACTGTTTTCAAAAATGTCCTCAGCGCCACACGCTGGCGTCATGTTCTGCAGTTCAGAGTGTCTTTTCGAGTTGAAAAAAGTTTTCTGAAAAAAAACACCTTACGCTCGTCAAGCGCCATTTTGACAGTTGACCAATGACCAAGCAAGATTTCCATAACAACAAGAAAACTGTCGAAGCTGACAATAGATAAACAAGTAAATAAGTAGCCTGTATACTATCAAATTAAACAAGAACAAAAAATACTATTAATAAAATGTTGACCCCTAGTATTGGGTATAGTAGGTTTAGTGTTAGGTGTGGGGAGGGGTTATGGGTAGCGATTTCAGCGAGGGGAGAAATAATTTGGCAGGAGATGAAAATCAGCACAACTCGCTTAATAAGAACTATGCACTTGAAACAACAGCGCAGGCAGCCCTCTGAGTCCACATAGATAAAGTTCAGAGGATACTGATGCATAGTGTATTAAATCTGTGTGATGCTATATTGAGCATTTCTCTTGATGGCTTTAAATCTCCTTTTGAGTGCTCTTTAAGAGAGTTTAATTGTTCTGACTGTGGTAACCGAAAGCGACGCGTAGTTGAATGCTGAATGGAGGATGACAGACAGCTGCAGCTGAGAGAAGAGTTACTGCGAACTTCAATTTAATGACTTAAATATTCATCTGTACTTCACACTGGACTATGGAACATCTTGAAATATAGGGCATGAAAACTTAATGGTGCTTTATGTTTTGTGGCTTTTGTGGGGCCCCAACAATAACACAGAACAGTATATGCATTACGCACAATATTGGCTTCGGATCAGTCTCATCTGATCGATATCCGTTCCACAGAAAATGAATGTATCAGACCCGAATCTGATCCTGAGTATCTGATCGATGCATCCCTAATCTCATGAGTCACTGAGTGAGGGAAAAACTGGTTTGTAATTACCACACTTTTGCCATAAGAATGGTGTAAACATTTCCTCTAATTATTGAGAAAACAGATGACTGTGGTAAAAAGCCGCTTGTCCGGAATCAGGTACGAGAATCTCTCCTCCGGTCTACTTTAGTTCATCATTTCACACGAAATAATGAGCAATGCCATTTTAAACAAGATAGCAATTTTGACAACAGCTTGTGAAACCACATAAACAGAAAACACTCTTATAAAGAGGGAATGATAAGAGGCTTGTGTCCATTGTCAAGAGACCATGCTAACAGAAAAAGGGAGTTAATTACAGGATTAGCCCACCTGGAGCAGTCTGAGGTTAAGAACACTTAAAATGATGTACACAAATAGAACCTCTCCTAGATTAGCATCACTTTTTTGTTTCTGGAAAAACATTCCTGCCAGCCATTTTCAGGTTAGAGTTAGGAAGGCTATGTTTTGGTGCTTCCAGGAACAGCAAAGGTTGTTGATCCACAAACATATTCTACTTGTGTGCATTAAAAACCTTCTTAAAGAAATAGTACTTTTTGTTCCCAAAGTAAAAGAAATCTGTAATTATAAATTGATGCTTTGTAATACTTTAGATTATTATAAAATGTATAATTAAAAAGACTTTTTTAAAAAGAATATTTACAAAAGTAAAAAGTAAAAATGTTATCCTTTATTATATTTAATTCTAATACCTCTATAACTATAAGGTTTTAATTATTTTTCTACTGTGATTTTGCAACAAACGTGAACTCTACAATGCAACTGTGAATATAAACAAAAGAAACTATTAAAATAGTTTTAATAGTTTTATTGTTTTTTTATTTGTGTGAATGGCCCTTAATGATTAAACGGCAAACAACTGAAACCGCTCCAGTGCCAGAGGTCATCCTGGAACTTTTTCCACAACCACCTTTACCCGTTACACTAAAAAGCATCTGTTACTAAATGACATGATGGGAAATGAGCTTTATTGAATAACATCAGCTAAGATGGCCTTCCACAGAGTTCATCTCCTCAACGAGAGAAGCGCATTAATGCGTAAGTACCTGAGAGAGCAGCCAAAAGCAGCTCGTTCAGCTCTTCCCCTCCCTTCATTAAACAGACAGGTGCTCGGGGCGACCGTAACACTAGCCCTGCAACCCAATCAGCTGCTAAGCTATTACCATGCCAGTGACTGTGACAAAGACACATCTGTTAATACCCTCTGAGTGTCATCAGAATGTCAGCTGACGTCACGGCTCGGCAGGCCCCGCGTGTCAGAATGCCCTTCTCTCCCAGAAAGCATTAAAGAGGAGGGGTCAAATGTGCTGCTCACGTTGCAGTGAGATCAGGCACTGCGGGTTTCCAATAACCATTTACTACATGCTAACGGGCCTCGCTCTAGTTTAAGAGTCACAAGCTTAAAAGTGCATGGGATGCCAAGTCAGGGGCACCAGTCGCAGAATGACACGTACTTCAAGTATTTGTGACTATTTTGTGATTAAAATAAAGCAGTATAGCGATAGGGTTGGAAAATCTCTCAAAGAAATTTCTATTGGCCTCATAGGATTAAATGCAGCGTATTGCTTGAACGGATTCATTCCAGTTTCTTACTGGTTGCATTAATTTTTATTTTTTTTTTTTGAGAAGAAGCATCAGTGCAATTTTAAATTGTCTTTAATATTAAAGTCGCAATGCGGTGACATAAATGGATTGACCATTGTGGTTGGTCAACTGTAGATCCTGTAACTAACTGTAGATCCTGAAGAGCAAACCATTCTGATCCAGATTAAACTATTATTATTATTGTTCACTGTTCCACTTCGTGATGAGCAACAGCTAATGTTAACGACCGAACCTTAATGCAAAAAGTTTTTCAACGTTGAACATTCACTGCAAGACAACATGTGTGCGGCCCTGCAGTAGCACTGTATCATAGCAGGGTGCTGCCGATTCTGGCAGTCTGTGTTTCTTTCCTCACAGCTGTAGTGGTGTAATTAAGACCTCTCTGGAAGTGACAGCATGAACTGGAGACATAAAACTCTCTCTTGCTCACTCCCCCCCCCTCTGAGCTCAGCTGTTTCCTCCCTTTGCTGTCACAAGCTGCTCTGTGTATGTGCGAGCATGAGAGGCAGAGTAAAGAGGGTGGAGTGCAGGAGGGCTGACAGGTGTATTTATAGCATGCCAACGCATTAAATTGATAGATGTCACCTTGCTGCTGTAGTCCTGAGGGCACTGCACCAACCCTCCTGTGCACTAACAAGCCGCAAAGTGCTTTCAGGGAACACCAAGCGAGAGAGTGAGAGAAAAAAACGAGAGATGGTAAGATAGATAAAGAGACAGAGGAGGGGGAAAAAAAAACAAGCGCTGCCGGCAGTTAAATGAACAAACAGAGAGAAGAGGAGAAAACGAGCACAGTTCTCAATTTCACCTGCCTGACTGCTCGTGCTGCTCACTAATTAAAACAAAACCGCAGCTCCCAGAGCTCCTCTGTTTCCAGGAATAGCATCACTCTAACGATCAGGCAATTAGTAGCGAGCCACTGAATGATGTGTCCTGTCTGGACCACTGGACTGTGGGGCTTGGCTACTGTCTGTGTCTGTCAGTATGCTCGAATTAAGCGTTTTCAACATTTTGTTGTTCCTGATAAACTGAAAAGGCTGTGCACCACAAAATAATAGCATGAAAACATCCTTTCCACTACACAGAGTAATACATTATATGTAGTATAAGAAGAAGAAGAGATGAGAACGATTTCATATGACGATTTCACATGACATTGAGGACTAGAGTAATGGCTGCTGAAAAATCAGCTTTGCATCACAGTTATAAAATATATTTAAAAAAATAATGACTATAGAATTTTTATTTTAATATGTAACAATTTTCAGAGTATAGGCTATAGTGATAAGATATGTTTTTAACTTTGATTTGAAAATATGTTGGCTGCCGCTCTAATATGGATTGGAAATGTGTTCCAAACTATAGGTACATGTATGGCAAAAACTTGATCACCCATAGACTTTGAACAGTTAAAAACACTTGCAGTTATTTCTGGATTGTATTCAAACAAGAAGTCGGAGATGTTGGGGGAGCGAGGCCATTTAAACATTTTAATACAAGCAAAAGCACTTTAAAATTTGACCGAATTTGTAAAATACATTTGTAAAAGAAATATAATATAATATAATATAATATAATTAAATGGATTAAAGTGCTTGTGAATTGGCATACAACTGAATAAAAATTGTGAATCTGTCTCTCTATATCTAAAAATGTGCATTCCTACCATTTAGCATGATACCTCTACCTTGTCCACAACATGACATTTTAAATGCCTATTTAATTGCTTTATTCCAGCTGAAACTAAACCTTTTAAAGTGCATGTGTGTTTTATAGCCGAGGCAGAATTTAAGAGAGGAGGTCATGAGTATCTCTTGTGTCATAACTCTCCACAGCATCACACAACACATTATCCCGTAAACACAGATAAAGTGTGTGTGTGTGTGTTGAGCTGCTGGTGTTGGAGCTGCTGAAATAAAAGGCTGTCAGAATGATTGTGTTGACATTGCTTTAAGTCAGCATGTCACCTGACCCCAGTCTCCCGAGGCCGGCTCGGTCCAGTCAGGGTATTGGGTGTCAGCGCCAACCAGCTCTCTCAAAATACACTTAGGCTAAATTGGAGAGTTGGGAAGGCCCAGCTGTATATGTCAAGACCCTGAACTGTCATTTCCACACTTCTAATGCTCACTTGGCTCAACTATATCTACAGCAGCCAGGAATACTCAGCCTAAATGAAACCCAGTAAGATCAGCACGTATTTAATGTCGCTGGTAAGCTATTAGCTTCAATAACACTCATAATGTCACATTACAGTTGCTTCTGTGGTTGTTGATGTGTCTTTGCATACTAAACCTATGCTGTTAAAGGCAAGATGTGTGTGTGTGTGAGTGTGTGTGTGTATGTCCCTAGATGGCATAGCACCACTGTGCTTATTATCCACTGGGAGGGAGGTGGAGGAAGGAGAGAGAGCAGGAGAGCTGTGGGGAAAGAGGCAGACATAGAGGATACACTATCTCTGTGCTGACATGTGTCACCGGCCTCAGCTGCTTCTGCTACTCTGCTGTCAGAGACTGAGAGAAAGAGCGATGGAAGCAGAGATAAGCAGACAGAAAGAGAAAGATACAGTTGAGTGCGGTGAGATATGAGGATATACCACAGCAATACAAATACCACCACCGACCTCTGATCCATCTGTTAGTCCATCTGTCTGTTTGTCCATAAGCTAACGTCCACATTCTCTACCCTATCCTTTTTTCGGCCTGTCCTCCACCACCCTTTCCTCTGCTCCATTCTACTGAGAATGCCGTGCTATTCCTGCTGGTTCCATAGACACGAGCCGTCCAATGTGTGTGCTATGCTCAAACAATGTGCCACCACATTAACTGCTGCACTTACATCCAAGTAACAGCGCCGCTCACTGAACACGAATGAGCTGATGATCGCTCACCTGAGATTTATAATTTAAAATGGCTTAAGAGTTTTGATGATATGTCACTATAAGTGTTTCAGAATGACATAAACACACGTAATAGTGACCCAAACAGTGAAAAGTACCTGTGCTGCTGGCTTGTGTTGTTATTGATAACCAAACCTATCAGGAAATATTTTAGTTATATAGCTGTAATAAAATAAAGCTGAAACAATAAATGTTGCTAATTAATTAATTTTAGTGCTAATTAAGCACAAATTAATGCCTTGTTCTACATCTCTAATCCTATCCAGTACCTAAACTTAACAAGTACCTGACTAACTATTAATAAGCAGCAAATTAAGACTTTATTGAGGGAAAGGTCATAGTTAATAGTTAACAAGTGTTACTTATTCTAAGTGATAATAAAAGTTTTTGTTTACATGCTACATGTATGTGTGATGTGTTTATTTATTATGTATATATAAATACACACACATTCAGTATTTATTTTGAAAATATTTACCTGTTATACATTTATGTATTTCTACTGTTAAAGTTTATATTATATATAAATATATTTAATAAGCGTAGCATATGGTTTTCAAATATATAAATATGTTTGTATTTATATACACATAATAAACGTATAATAAAGTACACACTCATATATTATGTAACTGAAAAAAATTTGAAACATAATTTTGACAGCACAAAAATAATTATAAAAGATAAAAAGCACACAAAATTACTGCTACTAAAATGAAAATATATTATAATATTAAATAGCATTTATAGTAATACGTATAGTATAATAGGAATAAAATATATTAATACTCTAATAGTATATATGTAACACTAAAATGGCGTAATATTATAATATTTATATTTATCTGCATAAATTTATTTTTTACATGCTTGTTGCCGCCATTATTTTTTAAGAGCTTCCTTTTTTAAAATATTGGATTCATACAGGAATTAAATTACAGCATGACCTTGGTGTTTAACCCAAAAAACAACCAATCAATAAACAATTGGGAAATTCTGCCAGGAATATTCCTACTGGTGGTGCAATAAACCCTGACATTTCCGATTCTTACAGCAATTCTCAACATAAAACAATTACTGTACGAATAGGGCTTTCTTGTGATTACATGACTATTATTAGATACATGATTAAATATGAAAATACTCAAATGAAGTGCTGAAAGCTATGACTTTCCATTAGACATACAAGTAAATTCATCTCATGAGGTTGAAGCGTCTCCTCTGTAATAAAGTGTCACGCCGCTCATGTGAGCTCAGGATAGCGTTACTCTTTCGGGACAATGACCACATTACCATGAGAGCGGAGGAATGCTAATGTACTGTTAATTATGACCCTGTATAAATACCCTGCTCAAATGTTCTCTGTGTACCCCCACCACACACTCTCTCTCTCTCTCACACACACACACACACACACACACAGAGTCATAAGCAAACATAGTGCAAATCACACTCCTGGCCTGTATCCTGAGCGCGCAGTGTGTAACTGGTGTTGGAGCGTGTCCTTCCCCTCTCCATCAGAGCAGCCAGTAGCATGCTGGGACTCCGCCAGCGGCAATCATAGTTCCCAGAAATGTGCTTACGTTGTAGCCCCTCACGAAAAAGCATCTGGCACGCACACACACACACACACACACACGCTCTCACACTGAGGGTCATGTTTGTCTCGGGTGTGAAAATAAGATCCCTTGCCTTGGTAAATGCCTTTTAGCAGCAGGGCAGTTTAAAGCTTTCCAGCTATGCCAGGACCTCTCAGCCTAAACCCCCTCATTAGCAACAGGGGACCTCATATTTGCAGCCCAGTTTAACACCAGCTAGATTTACACTTAGTAGGCTACCACCTCGCCAAATCCTAGCTGGGTCACCTCTTCAGACCACTTTGTTTCCTTCTTGTGTGTATTAAATGTAGACTAAGCTGTCTGCACATTGCTTTTTATTTCAGTATGCGTGCCTCAAGGCTATTACAGTTAGCTAAAACCAATACTAAAATTAAAACTATAAAAACATTACTTGAAGTAATTAACTGAAATAAAATACAATATGATAAATTTAGCTAGTTGCCAGCGCTTTCTCACTTTAATTAACAAAAATGAATTGCATGCATATTATTATTATTATTATTGTTTTAGAATGCCAACGCTTTCTATATCGCACGTCTACTCTATAATGTATCTCCATAATAATATTGTATGTAATTATTAGTTCTTTGAAATCCAGAGCGATAAGGAGTTGTGTGAACTGTATAGATGTATAGTGTTGTGTTGTATGGATCTGCTTCCATATGCTTAAGTGCGTCTGGATCAAAGTGTGTGTGTGTGTGTGTGTGTGTGTGTGTGTGTGTGTGTGTGTGAGGAATAGAGATCTCAGAATCACACGACTGATGAGAGAGTGTCAGACATGCTGTGATAGTCTGATCCGCTTAAAGCCACTCATTCAGTTTCATTCACTCAACCACTCATCAGCTCAGAAACCTAAACCCACACACACACACACACACACACAATACACACAGAAATACACATGACATGCAGAGACATACAGTTATATAAAACCACTAAATCAAAGGCATGTCCTCACTAACATACATCACTGTATGAGGATCATATTTCAACTTCAGTTCTGAGCTGGCACTCATTGTCATCTATTATTTTGCAACTTATGCTTGTGGTACTTTCTGCTAAACCAGACATTACTTTAATAATTAAAAATGGTTTATAAATGATAAATCATCGATCTGAGGATTAAGACATTCCTGTCGCTGGGTCATACATACACTACTGTTCAAATGTTTGGGATCAGTAAGATTTTTAAAGAAACCTCTTCTAATGCTGCACATATTTGATAAAACACATGAAACAAGCACTAATATTGTGAAATATGTTTTACAGTTTAAATGAAATGTTTTATTATTTTAATATATTTTCAAATTTGATTTATTCCTGTGATGCAAAGCTGAATTTTTAGTCTTTAGTGTCACATGACAGAAAACATTCTTTTGATACTTTTCAGGATAAATTTTAAATAAAAAGTAAAAAAGAATAGCACTATTCAAAAAAAAAACCAACTTAACAATATATGTTTTTACTATCACTTTTTATCAATTTAACACATTCTTGCTGAATAACAATATACATTTCTTTAAAAAAAATTACTGAACCCAAACCTTAGAACAGTGAACAGTAGTGTATTTTTTTTGCTGAAAATTGAGCTTTGTGTCATAGGAATAAATTACATTTTACAATGTATTCACACAGAATATGGCTATTACACAATTGCAATATTTCACAATATTGCTAGTTTTTCTGCAGTTTTGATCGAATAAATACAGCCTTGATGATAAGAAACTTCTCTAAAAGCAACGTTTAACATCCGATCCCAAACTTTTGATAGGCTGTGTACACAAATTTCTTTTTGTTTGCAAAAAAAACATTAGAAAGTTAACCAATTAACAGTTTTAAGAAAATTTGTGAAGCAATCCTGTGAAAACAGGAAAGATAAAAACACACTTATAAGCTGAAGTGTTTCTACTGCACAGGATCTTATTGGAGATGCAAAAGGTGTAAAGAAAGATAAGAGGGAGCTATTCGCGCACACACACACACACACACACACACTAGGGGTTGGGCAAGAGAGTCAGCCTTTTGTGATTGTCCTTCCTTCTGCATCTCTTTATCCGTATGGCAGGATGCTTTCAGACACAACAGCGGGGGGGTTAGGGTTAAGGAGGAGGTCTGTTGACAGCACAGATACACACTGATGTACAAACGCTTGCACACACAAACACACAATAATCCCTGTCAGAGCAAAACAATGCCCTAGTGAGTGGCTTGGCCCGGGCACCCTGGCATCCTCTCACTCGCATCCTCAGTTCCTGGCCTGATTGGTGCCAGCTCTCCTGATTATTTCTGCCAAACGCATAAAGAAAGAGAGAGAAGAGGGCCCCTGTGGAAGAGGTTGAGAGCGTCTTCAGATATCCCGGTAAACAGAGAAAACAATTCTTCCAAAGCAGAAAACCAGGGGAGGCCACGAGAACATTCCAGAGGAGAGATATTTCACTCTGCCAGTTGGACCTGCTGCATAATTATTCATACAAAAGACGACGGAGACGCTAAAGTATCGTTAGGGCTATGAAATATTTACAAAGGGGCCGGTTGGCTGACAAATTCTAAAACACTCAAACGTGTCTTAGCAAAGTTCAAATGCTAACACTAGCTCAATGACTTGAATCGAGATGAAAATCAGAATACTATAAAAGCCTCAGAGGTTTCATACTTTTACCCTTTATCTCTCTCTCACTTTCTCTTCTCCTTTTGCTTTACTACTCCAGGCCCAAAGTGCTCATTTGTGATTAAATAAGTCATCGTCTAGCAATCATTTATTCTTAATGAAATTCCAATCTCTCTAGAGCACTTTGTCCTCTCACATTTTGTTCTGCCCTGTTCTTTCTTCCCAATTCAAGAGAGAGAGAATTAAGAGGAGATGAACAAATAGTATACATGCAATAAAGCCACAGCAGAAACCTAACGCTAACAATTTATATTATGTGGCTTTAACTACTATGTATTTACATTTAAATAAATCATTTGGTACAATGCACTTACTGTGTACATACATTTTGTGTACATTGTACTTATATTTTTATAAATATCTGTAATTACCTCTGTAATGCATTTTTGTACCTTTTGTACCACATTTATAATTTAATATAACATAACAATTACACTGTTGAACCATCCATTACACCTCGAACCTTACCCGCATCCACCTCAATAGCAGCAGAAGTGTTCTGAATATGAACACAATAAGTACATCGGTGTAAGTACACAGTAGTTAAGGCCACCTAATATAAAGTGTGACCCTTTTTTTCTTTGACTTAATTAAATTAGCAAAAGTAGTACTGGGAAAATGTATGTATTATAAATGAAGAGAAAAGAGAAGAGCATAAATATGTAGATTGGAAGAGAGAGAACAACTGCTGTTTGTTGTAAAAGGCCTGTATCAATATCCTGTATTGTCTTGTCTGTTTTCAATGACAGCCTGATGACCTCTCAGAAATCATCACAAAGCCAGTACTGATCCCTTTGATTCTTCATTGCTGTTTCTTCTTAAACTTTCTTGGCTGCATTTCTGGTTTACTTCTGCCAGCAAATCGTAGAAGAAGAAGAGAAAACAAACATTGATTGTAAATGAATCAAGTCTGCATCTGTTTTATTTTTATAAACATTTGCTCAAGGCTACAATAAATAATCAGTATTTTTCATGGAATCGTGGCAGGATAGTATGATCGGCATAATCAGAGATCAAATTGGTAATTACTGTTATAATATCTATCAATATCCATGGGCACAGGTTTGTGGGTCTAAATAATGCTTCTTGTGTTGATTTTCATTTTGTATGTTTTAGATTTTGACCACTGAAAAGTTTAAACAGTATTTTTTTTTTTACCCCATCTAGTTACCAGAAGGGGATACTAATAAAAAAAAACATACTTTAGTTTGAGGACTCACTATTGGAAAATATGACTTTTCCTCATTATTAACTGCTTATTAATATTTATTAAGGTAGTTAAATTGCAATTTATAAAGTTAATAATGTTTAGTTACCGAGCCAGAATATAAAGTAAAATAGATTAATGTGTACTTTGTAAACAGCCAATATGCTAATAATATGCATACTAATAAGCAACTAATTAATTGATTGAGAATTGCTCTTTAAACAAAATTTCCTTTTTTTAAATGGCGGTAAGAAAAAAAAGATATAGAAAATAAATTGTTCCCAGATAACATTTTACATGAATTTACATTGCTTACACAATATTAAAAAAGTAATTATACATATAATATATTGCCAGCAGATGTTATTAGCTAATAATTTTCAGCTGCTACTTCAGCAAATGTAAAGAGTGATCACAATTACAGACTTCTTAAGGATGCAGATTACACTTTTAAAGGGGGGGTTATGGTTGAGATGAAAGACAGGGACAGAAGCAGGCCCCCTAAATATGGTCTAGTAACGTACAGTATGGGTTGACAGCTGCTCTAGTAAAGCAGCACGGACTGTTCCACAGAAACATTTGTCACTTTCACTAACTGTAAGCACACTCCATTTCACTTTAAAACAAAACAAATCTCCGCCCAGATTCATGACACATTCTTTGCATATCACACTTTGGAAACAGACATATTAACTCTGAAACACACACACACACACACACACACACACACAATGCACATGCACATGCAGGCTCACATGCACACCTGAGTAAGTCGATCCACAAATAATCACATTTCTGACCTGCTGGCCTCTCTTCACCCCGGAACATGCCCTTACCGAGCAGATCTTCTGTTGGCTATAATCAGCAGGAAGCACGAACGACCCTGCCGCCCTGCATTAGTGCCCATTAGTTATGCTCACTGCATCATTAGCACTCAACAACCACTCATTACGCAGGTGTGACACATCAATTATTGCTGATGATAAAAGAGAGGAACAGAGAGAATTTTTCGTCCCAGGAAAGAGAAAGACGAGATGCTACATAACTCCACTCGAGGCTGCAGTAAATGTCAGCCAGTGTCAGGGTGTGTTTGTCTTCCTCTCTGCTGATCAAGATGCCCTAGAGTTGATATCTGTCATAACTGCCCTTTCTATGTGTGTGTGTCTGAGCATTTATTTGCTCACACATGCTTTTCTGACCCCACGCACACATACTGGGAACATTAAGAGTGGAGACGGTCAGGCAGGGGTTGTGTGTCTCTTCAGGAAAGGTGACAGAAAGTTGTATATTGTATGACTCTTTCTAACACTTTAGCCAAATGGGAAAAAGGAAGCATAGCTGTCAGATGGTTATAGAGCAGAGAATATATGGGTCTGAATTCATGTAAACTCAAAACCACTAATGCAAGTGAATAATACACGAGATGTCATAATATGCAACCCTTACGGCTCAAATGAATTGACATTATTTTTTTATGTGCATTCTGTCATTTCTGATAAGAAGGATTTTTTTAGTCACAGTGTCAGCCCAATAATTAGAACAATGTATATTATTTACTAAAATACACACTATTTTTTCTTTTCATATATTAGTATTGTTATCAATACATGATATTTCTAGGTCTAAAAATAACAGCTACCTCATATATCTGAGTTTTCCAAAACTGTGGGGAAACTTGGTTCATTGGGGAAAAAAATAAATAAATAAATAAAATTTAAAAGAATAAAAATTTGAATACTTATATTTTATGAGGATGCTTTAAACTGATAAAAAGTGTTAATAAACATATTCATAATGTTGCAAAAGATTTCTATTTCAGATAAATGTAGTTCTTTTCAACTTTCTTTTCATCAAAGAAACCTGTAAAGATTCTTTTCAGCTGATTTCAACATAATAATACTGATCATTGCTTGAGGATAATCCTCAAGCAAGGCTACCCTTTTCTTGGGATAATAGAACTGGAGTAATGATGCCAAAAATCAGCTTTCAAAATCACAGGATACAAATATATTCAAATAGGAAACCCACTTTAAATAGTAAATTTGCACACTTTATCATAAAATAACTTTGATGAGCTTCTATTAGAAGTGAACTATTCCTGCCATCCTCATTCCAGCCACTTTGTTATAAAAACATTCTGGAGTATCCAGCAGAGGGCACTCACTCTTACACACAAACAGTGTTTCTTTCTCTCCAGAACAGTCTCTTGGGGACAGCAGACTGATTTGACCTCCTATGCCCTTACGTCTGTTATTTCGGCAGTGATGACCTCACAGATGTCACTCAGTCTGCCGCTCGGGCCAACCTGCCGACAGGAGGTCACAACCAGCGCTGACCCGTCACTATCACTTTGCGCACAAAGAGGACACGCACACACAGACTCTCACATGCAGGTCTCAAGTCTTTTGTCACAGTGTGGTGTGTATATAGCGACGTGTGTGTGTGACAGTGTGTACCCAATGCTCTTTGTTGGTGGTTTATGCGAGAGTGTGTTTACGTGCTCAAGCATCAGTGAACAGCCTATTTTTTACATTTCTACATGCAGAGCTGCTTTGATTGCCATCTCACTGCCAATGTGTGAAAACTGCTAATGAGAGAGAGAGAGAGAGAAAGAGAGAGAGAGAGAAAAGGTGGCAGAACATAAACTGTTTACTGTTGCCAGCCACCCACACATCACCCGTCTCCTCTCTCTTTACCTTTCGCATATCATTGTTTGTCTCTGACTTTTTATACATGCATTTAGCAATTATTTGTTAGTGAGCAGACGCGCAATGTAGCCTTAAAATATCCAGAAACAAAGAATTTAAAATCTTCAAACAAAAAGTTAGAAGCATATCTCTATAATTACATACTGTTGAACTCATTCATTAATTAGGGGATAGATGGAATTGCTCTGGGTACATTCAATAATGTATTATGTAGATAAATAGAATAATTATAATAAGTCATTCTAATCATAGACAAACATTAGGAAACAGTAGTAACACCATGCATCTGTGTCCAATTACGTCTGGCTGCTACTGTCCTCCATTTTCAATGCTTGGGCAGCCATGCTAGCCAGACCATAATCACAGCTAAACATGCATTAAAAATAGGAAATGCATGCACACACAAACAGAAACACACAAAAGCACAAATTAAATGACTGAATGATTTATGAATGTATAAATGAGTAAATAACACAGTGGATGAATGAACAAGCAGGCAAAAGTGAACACATGATTGAAAGAATGAGTAAATAGATGATCGATGGATGAAGAAATCAAACTATTAAATAAACGCATAAAATAAATAACCAATGAGCGAATGAATGAACAAAATGAAAGATTGAATGAATGAGTGCATATATGTTTATAACCAATCAACAAAATCTATATTTTAAAACAATAAAAGAAGTAAATCTGTAAATGAATGAATTATCAATTGAATAAACAAATTAACAATGTAAGAATGAATGAGTACATCAGTCACAATGAATGGATGAACAGGTGAATAAACGAATAAACAACAAACATATGAATGAACACATGGCCATGAACATAAAACGAATGGATGAACAAAATGAATGAACGAGATTAATGAATAAACATCCAGCATGCATATATTAACACAATGAAAGAACAAAGACAACCATATGAAAGAACATGCAAGCAAACAATATATTTGCACTTGCAATACATTTTTGCAGGTTGCTCATTGAAGCTTGTTCCAACTGCCTTTGTCATCACAGCTGAACCTGAATGATCCTGAAACAACTATATTCTCCACTGCTCTCTCTCTCTTTCTCTCTCTCTCTCGCTCAGTCCAGCTCTGTTTTAACCCTATGGGTCACATCTTTACAGAGCAGCCTGTAATGGTGTTTAATATTAGGCTATTTGCTCCCCCTCCATCAGCTCCTCTATGATTTCTCTGATCCATTAGCCTTGGTTTTCAGGGCTCCTGCAGCTAAACACATTTTCTCCTCTCTCGCCCTGGATCCCACATGAGGATTCATCCTTTGCCCTGGAGCTAATGTATTTAATTCAATCACAGCAATCCATACCAGGGCCTTGTTCCTTTCAGCCTCTCTGGAGGGGAAGAAAGAGATGAAGGAGAAACTGAAAGAGAGAGAGAGAGAGAGAGGAGAGAGAGATAGGTGAACGGGCAAATAAACAACCTGACCCCCCAACCCAACCCCCAACCCCACCCCCTCACACACACAGGCGCACGCACACACACACACACACACTCCCCACTGATCTTCAGGGGCAGGCCTGTCGAGTCTCGATAAGAATAACCATGCAACCACCCACTCGCCAAAGCAACACACACACATTCAATCACAGACTCTCAGACAGCCAGTAGTGACAAGTGTACGAAGCCTAATCTGAAACCAATGAAATGTCAGGCAGACAGTGAGAGAAAGCAAAAGGAAAAGGAGCGAGTATAACTAGACGGAGCGAAAGAGAGAGAGAAAACAAGAGCAGCAGCAGTCGTGTTGGCTGTCCTTCCTCTGTCAGCCGGAGGGAAACTGCAGTAGCAGCTATAAAAGTTTCACAACACATCTGTGTCTGCGCCCTCTTCTTTCATGCCTCTTTTTTCAAGGCCAGTTTGCCAGAGATGTCGAGAGGGGGAGGTGGGAACGATTCGGCCGTGTGCCGCGCTCCCCACCCTCCACCCTCGACTCCTGTTTTGCTGCTCTAGTGCTCACTGTGACTCAGTCACTTGTGCAATGTGTTTTTAAGTGAATTAATAAACGGCACTTTAGAGGCCCGGGGCGGGGGAGCGCGGGAGGCTGTGAGGGGAGCAGGCAGTCGTTGGCAGCTTAATGAGCACCATGGGGACGTCTCTCTCTCTCTCTCTCTCTCTCTCTCCTCCCTCTCGCTCGCCCGCTCACTAACACACTCACACACAATGCTCTACATCACTGTCACCGGCATGCAGAGCTCGGCCCGCAGAGCGCCAGATGACTATCATTACCCAGATAAATACATCTGCCCTCAGCTATGCCCCCTCTCACTAACACAGCCCTCTCCATCCATCTCTCTTTCCCCCCGTTCTCCCCCCAACATTCCTATCTGTCCCCCTCTCTCGTCACTCCCGTCCCGGCATAGCTCTCTCTCGGTGTCGCTCCATCCCAGTCTCTCTGTGGCTTTGGCTCGGGCGTCCCCTGAGGGCCTTCTCTTTCAAACAGGTTCATTGATTAACAGCCTGCCATGATCATTGATTGAGGCGGTTCAGGTCTCAGCTGCTCGCGCGGCTCTCCGTGTCGCTAATGGCGCTTGTGATGTATGAAACATACGCCAGCCTCATGACGACACCTCTGTGACGGAAAAAGCAAGTATTAACAATTTTCATACATATTGGCTTCTATTACGTGCTACTGTTGCCGGTCTCAGCCTGTTATTGCTAATAAGGTTCACTCCAGCTCATCATTGCAGTAGAAGTCTGTACAAGACGTTATGACAGGCCGGCTGAAAAATACATTTCATTTGCCAAATTAGGCCTGAAACAGCCCTCCGTCTCAACTGAGAGGGGATGGTAAATGAGTCTCATGGGAGTCGTATGGGCTTTCTCCAGACCATAATCACTGCACATGACAACCGCTTTCCTTGGAAACTGGACGGTGCGCCAGGCAGCAGCGCAGATTCTTTCTGTGGTGTCAACCTGGAAGTAAAAAGGCCTAGAGCCAGAGGGAGTGAGAGAGAAATGACACTGTGACATCATGCAACAGGCATGAAATCATTAGATATATCCATGTACTAGATGACAGGGAAGATATCTTGTTTATTTGTGTTTTTCATTTTAAAATGAAATATTTTAATCTCTACCAAGTGTGTTGGCACCATTAAACTAGTAAAAAATATGGTCAATAATTATTATAAAGCCATCTATCACAGATAAACTTATTCATTAAACTAATTCATTAAAAAAACACATACAAAAGTAAATTGTAAAGCCAACTCAAAATAAACCACAAAAATATTTTCCAGTGGATTTGGGCATCACAACATTATAATGTACAATACAAAGCATGCATAGTCATTTTGATATTTACTAAAGATTACATTTAACAGTGTTAATAATTTAATAACGATTATCTGAGCATTAGATAATACAGGTAATATAAGTAAAAAGGGGGAGCATGTGCAATTAAATATCTAAATATATGCCAATATTTACAATATTGGCCAAAACTTCGTAATAAAAAGAATAACAACAACTACAAACTATCTTAAATATGAACTTTTTTTATTTATAGGCCTAAATCTAAATTAGATGACATGACATCTGGATATCAGGTTATTCTAACTGCAGGTCTTAAACTAGATTTACAGACAAATGAGATCAAAACTATTTGAACTTATATATTTATTCATTTTTCTTTCTATCTTTGTCTCCTCTTTATTGTGCACTTTTTTCCTTCCACTCTGTCGCTCTACATAAACTCGCCGTCTCCCAGACAATATGCAAATTTCCAATTCTATATCTCACTCACTTGCAGTGCTTTTTTGAAAGACTACATCTCACTAGTCCTCTCTTTAGACACTCGAACTGAAGGATTACAATTTATTGGTGTAATAAAGGATTGCTTTGATGGATGCGGTATTCCTAAACCCAATAAAGAAACGAGAAGCGCAGAGAGAGAGAGAAAAAAGTAGCATAAAATCAAAATACGATCCTTCAGAATGATACATGTCTGAAAAAATCAAACAATGTTCTCTACTAGATAATGCAATTCACTTTCATTATACACCACCTAATATAGTAAGCACAATAGAAAAACACATTCACCCACCACCATTTCTATAAAGTAGAGTGCAGGGAGAGGTGGAGGGAGGTGTGAATGAGGAGTTTACCAGCCCACTGAGTGTGCGTTGAGAGTTGACCTAGCTGGCTCTGCATTGAGGGATGTGGGATTGGAAGTGTGCTGGCGTCTGCCTGAAGAGCTCCTGTGCTTATTCTAATGGAAGCTGTTGGCTGGCTTAGCAGCACCCACTTGACTGCTGCAATAGTCATTCTGTCATAATAAAACACTTAACATCAGATTGGCTTGCCTCACTCGCTCCTCGAGTGCCACCACTCCGTATCTCTCCATCTCTCTCAGTGTCCCTCTCATTCACTCTCCATTCTGGATTCTCTCTCGCGCTATTTAGATATGTTCCTCGTCCTTCTTTACATATCATTTTCTGCAGTTTGCCGCTTTTTGCGTTCACGCTGCTGCTGTTTAACCACACACAGATGAGGAGAACTGGCGGCATGAATGGATTGTTGTGAACTCTGAATCGTCTGACTCGTTATCGTTATTTTCATTGTAAGTGTAGCTGATTTCTAAATCGCCGCGCGCTTATCCAAAAGTTTGGGGTCTTTAGAAAGTCATCTTTTTTTATTTAGCAAGGGCGTGCTATATTGATCAAAAGTGGCGTAGTTAGAAAAATGCTGTTCAACGTTCTAAAAAAGAAAAGAATGAAATTAAATAAAGAATATTCACGCAGCACAGCTGTTTTTTTAGAGTAGGAGCTGCTGAAATTTCAGATATGTCATCACACTAATAATTACATTTATTCATAAAATGCATACATACAGCATATTACAATAGAAAAATATTGTACATTTGCCATTCTTGCTTTTAGCTTTATTTTTTGATGATCACAAAAGCATTTTTATGTTTGAAAACTCGAAAAATGACTCCCATGTATATGTTGTAAAAGTTTGCCATGCAGTATTTCTGATAAAAAACAAAACAAACAAAACAAAAAAACAAAACTAATTTTTCTCTTCATTTAAAATAAATCATCATCGTTATTATTTTTCTTATACAGGATGTTTTTCTATGCACATCCATAAAGAACAAGTAATGCAAACTCATTGTGGAGCATTTTAAGTTCCCACTTTCTTGCGTAGAACTTCTTAATTAGCACATCTTGTCACTGTGGGATGTGATAATTGTTTTGGCATCTTATCAGTCACCTACTAAGCAGTAAACAGACTGCAGTGGTCTTGCTATTCTGTGTTGTCAAATCAAAACACAGCTCCTGTAGAGCATGTTGTGCATTCTTACATCATAATGCCATTCATAATTCTCATCTGTCTGTATCCAATAAGAACACTTTGCAGAACCTCCTGATGGATGTGGCATCTTGGCCCAGCGAGGTCAGTGGGCCAGGGGCACTAGGGCCCATGTCATAAGCTCTTTAAAGGGGATAACCACACTGATCAGGATTGGTTTGGTGTAAATATTATACTATTCAGCTACAAGATTACCAACAGATAATAGTGATTACAGGTCAAAATGAGGTTAAATAATTCACAATAATGCCCCAACTTTTTTTATTCTTCTTGGGGAAAAAAAGTCCAGAATATTCAAGGAAGTATCATTGATTACAACAATTATTTTAGGACATTGAACAACATAATCTCCTTCTTTAAAAAGATTATTTTATGTTGCTAAATATATTTAATCCTCGTGATAAAGCTCTAATGTCAGAGAAAGAAGAAAAATTATTCTTTCTGGATTGCTTGACATTGTGAAGTCTAATGTCCTGAATCAAAGTACTTCTTTATTTTGGGGAAACAAATATTTTTATTCAGCAAGATGCATTAAACCGATCAAAGGTGACAATATAGACTTACAAAAATACTTCAATACTTTTAAATGCCCTTTTTGAATCTTACGTTTCATCAAAGTCCTGGAAAATACAGTGTTCTCTTTACTTTGAAGAGTTCATATGCAAGAGCATTTTTA
This sequence comes from Puntigrus tetrazona, assembly GCF_018831695.1. Classification (NCBI taxonomy): domain Eukaryota; kingdom Metazoa; phylum Chordata; class Actinopteri; order Cypriniformes; family Cyprinidae; genus Puntigrus; species Puntigrus tetrazona. The sequence continues at coordinate 19,212,356 of NC_056705.1, read as the reverse complement.
TCAAACTACTATATTTAGGTTCAGAGAGAACAGAACCATTTCATTGTCATTAAAGTGAAATTACTGAACATAAACATAGGAGCCCAGAAAAAGGCTAATTTTAGGAGAACATTTCTGATGGCATTTTTTTAAACATTCAAATTATTTGAATATTGCTATTTGTGTTGAATACTAATATTATTTGAATATTACTAATATTTCTCTACAGCATATTACTATTTTACTGTATTTTTGTTATCAAATATGCTGTCTTGTTAAGCATAAGACTTCTTTCAAAAACATTTACAAAAATCTTACAACCCATAAACCTTTGGACAGCATAGCATTTTTAATGCTTCATCTACTTGCTAGTATATATATCTGATGAACACAAGCTCGCACTGATTGTGGGCTTTGTTCATTTCTGTCTGAGATAATATAGAAAATTTGATAATGGGACAGACACTGTCCAGCTTTGCAACCTATTCTGCCAACCTCACGCTGCTTTTTATTGTGCTCGCTATTGCAGTAAGGTGGTGGAAGTCGTTTGGAACCCTAATCGCTTTAGCTATCCCAGCGGTGCATTTAAAAATCCCACATACCTGGTGTATGTGTGTGTTTAGTGCAGTGACTCTAAATATGGCTGTCTGAGGACGGCTTGCTGCTCATGGTTTAATAGCCTTGGCTGCAGCTGAGTGGTAGGCCTGGGATTCAGAGACCCATAGTAATCAGTGTCTCTGAAACTCAGAGCAGTTATTTAAAATCAATGCGGCAAATCATTAGACCTCAGCCCCCTCATTCCCGATCTGCACATGCTCGATCTGCTGCGTACGCTTGCTGTTTGCTCCGATCAGGCCCGGTGAATTTGCAGACGGTGTACATGATGCATGGAGGAGGGCCACTACGGGTAATAGCGCGGCACTACACATGGAGCCATAGCCACTATGGTCAAAACTGGCTAAGGAGGGGACAAAAGGGCAGAGGAAGGAGGTTTCGTGTGATGTTCTATAATGATTTTGCCATTAACAAAAAAAATCATGAATTGAGAAATCACGGTTAGATATTTAACAACAATAAAAACAGGATACTCAGCTGGAATAAATTCAGTCATTCTGTTTATGAGATGATAAAAGCAACAGATAATTAGTGTCTTACTTGAAGTAGTTGTTGAAATCATGAGAAATGTGCTATTACTGCATTTATTATTTATAGTATTTTAGAAAATATAACTTGAAGTAATTTGAAAGTAGCTGTTGATGTGTAACTTTGCAAGCTACACAAAACCTAATGAGCATGTGGGCCAAACATTAACAATAGTAATGAAGCTCTTGCTTTTGAGATAACTGATTACCCTAATTGGTCAAACAGGAGTCAGACCTGATCCATCACTCTCCTGATGATCAATAGAAATGCTGGGGAAAGGGCAGGTGGAAAGAGAATGAACATCGGCCTGTAATGTATCCATTTCACACAGGAGCATACGATGGGAGTCTGAGTGTCAGGCATGCAAACCTCACAACTCTCAACAATACACCCTGCACTCACAGAAATTTCATTGCTAGTGTTTGAACAATTAAAGCTTAAACTGCCTCTCCCTCCCCCCGTTCCGCTGGAGGGTTTGTGTTTGAAAGAGTGCCTCCTTTGTCCTCCGCTGGAGCGGAGAAGTGTTAAGATGCAGTATGCCACATCACTAGAAAACAAGGGAAGAGGCATTCACTACCCAGAGCCATTCACTCTGAAACTACTGCCCGGGCGCAGGAGAATAAATTCAGTGGTGGGAGGGATGGATGGTAAGAAGTGAGCAGAGGAGACAGATAGAAAGCTCTACATAAGAGAGCTTTTAGATATAATTGTTCCGTTTTTGGGTGTCTGTAAAAGCTTATCAACATGAGAACACTTGTTATGCTAATAAACTGTTTTAAATATAAGGCAGGGGTAAAAAGGAGACAAAATCAGACAAAGAGGAATGCTACATGCCATATTATAACCAAATTCACTCACAAAATAAACCTGTTCCCCGATCATCGCTCTTTCTTAAAGCTTAAGCTTCAATCCCAAAGAAACACAACTGATGCTTGAGGTTCACATCAAAGTCTCAGTTAGCCTTTCTGAAAAGCACCACGGCCAGCATTAGTACCAACTTAAGTTTGTGTACAGATGCTCTGCGGCATTGATGGATCAGTCGCATCTAATGTCCGAGTTTGCACGCACTTTGAAACAACCACAACTGAAATAGCCACTTCCGGGTGGTTTATATGTGATGTGTGCACAGGAGGCTAAGCTCCATTTCTAATGCAAATAGTTAGAAGGATCATGTATCTGACTGTTGCTCAAAGAAATGCTTAGTATCTGTACAGTGCAAGGTGCTTCTAAGGTTCCAAATTCATGCGGCTATAAAGATCCTGTCCAGGTTTTTCCAGTAACTCCACAGCCCACCCACTTTCTACCCCCTGCCTCCTCTTCTGCTTTTGCACTGATTCAGTACCCATCCCATCACACCCTGCTAATGACAGGGACCCTGCTGGGCTTTTGTGGCTCGATCCACAGACTTCGCTCAAACTGCCACCCCACAGCTACTCAGACCCCACAGGCAGCCCACCTAAACCCTCCACCCTGACGCCAAGCCTCCCGGGACCTATTCAGCTGAGGAGAGTCCCACAGTGACCCTTTCTTAGGAGCCATTATCGTGACTCGTCTGCAATGGCTGCAGGGCACTGCTACATCACGCTGCCTCCAAATGCTGTGGCTTTTCTTTCACTGCACTGCTGGCTGCTGGATGTGGCGTTTTTTGAATCGGTGGGTAATGATTGGGAGAGAACGAGAGGAGGGAGGGGATGTGTGTGCGTCAAGAGTGTGTTTACACGCATGAGTTACAGACCCAGCGAGCACATGCGAGACCGAGAGGAAGAGAGACTAATGCCCTTCGGAGAGGACACATGCTTTTATTAACAAATGAGGGTGGGTTTGCAGGCCTAACTGCCTAACCGATGGTCAGATTAGGCATCGGGGAAACCTTGCTTTCGGCCGATTAGTTGGCTTTCAACCGACGGAATGGAGTTCAGCTTTTCCACACAATGACCATAAATCATCACTCATGGCTATTGGCAAACCCACATGCATTACTACTCAAACACAGGTAAATGTGGGCAGGCAAATCAGTGCGCCAGTCCGGATTTGCAATGGCGTGTAGTCTCTTGGCGAAAGAGAGTTACACTCTAACACGCGCACGCGACTCATAATGTGCAAATGGGCGACCCTGGCACCTGCTGCAGATTTGCATGGATTCAGGAAAGCACAGGCTGCAAATAGGGAACCAGATAAGAGAATGATGTTGACTTCTTTATTATTTCGGACAATAAGGCTTTGTTGACCGAGAGGGCGAGCTGTTATGAGGAACTATGAATTTCTCTTACCATAGAAATATATCTATACTTGATTTAAAAAAACACACACACACACACACCTTACACTATGTTTTATTTGTACTATTCAGATAGTGCTCTGATGTAATCTAGCCTCATGCAAATACTACTAAGCACAATCAAACTAAAGCATTTTGCATATGTAAAATCAAATGCAAATTCTTAAACATTGCAGCAGCAGGAAAAAAGCTCTATCAGTGATGTTTGACAAGAACACGTTTGAAAATAATATCAGATGCATCAGACATTTAAGATAAGAACTGTCAGTGGAAAAATAAATGGCGCTGATATAAAAAATGGGTTGTCTCATGTAGCTCATTTTATATACCTCAAAGGATTGAAAAAGCAGGTTGATGATATGAAATTATTTCTCTGAGATCAATGACTAAACGCCTCAGCAGCTTTGATCACTTGCTCTCATCACAAAAGTTTCAGAAGAAACATATCTGTTACTACAAGGCCAGGTCTGTGGCATTTCCCTTAGTGGAAAGACTACTGCTGCTGTGTAGTATTTTATTCTCATAGTGTTTAGAGAGAGTTTATAACTGTAAGTCTCAGAAAATGGAAGTCTGTTTCTTTCTCAAATTACAAGAAAAATATATACATGGTAAAATAAAGTTAATTGTAGAGAAAGTTTATTTTGAGAGAAATAAAGCTGCAAAATGAAATCATGAGGCAAAAATGTATTTACAATTGAGAGACAAAGTCACAATTAATTTTATCTTTTCTCAGAAACAATCTCTACATACTAAGGAATTTGTTCTATTGAATTTAAAGAAAACTAGTTAAGAGCAATGCCCACATCACACTTGCACATCCTGTACCAGGAGAGAAGGAGAAAGAACAGAAGGCCTACCCCAAACACACACACACACACTCCCTCTCACACACATATTAAAAACACTCATTGAAATTTTACAAAACACAACTAAATCAAAGCTTAATACATAGAGAATGGGCCAGGGGGATAAGCAATTTCTTTCTTTGGCTCCTGCATTGAGACTGCATAATAAGTCATTAGTTAGAATAATGCAGTGCATCTACAGAATAAATACATTCTTTGTGTCGGGAGCTCTAAGAGAGTGCTAAAATATTTAAATAAGGGAAAGTAGATTCAGTGAATATCCAGCCTCTAAAAATGCAGGTGCTGAATCTTAATCTCTCATTCCTTCTCACTGCAAGCAAATAATGAGGACTAACCCATACATCATGTTTATTTCTCATAAACCTAGGTGCCACAGCATTTTCCATGCAGGAGAATCTCTATATGTTATTTACATTTCCATGTAACCTGTCTCCCACTCTCCTGATTCTCTCTCATGCTATCTTAACAGACTGCGGAGAGAGGTCATTTTCTATGCATTGTATTGTGGTGCAATATAACTTGGCACTGTATGTGGATTGTGCATAATAGATTTCACTCTTGCATGCATGTGGCAAGGAGTATACAGCCGAAGACACAGTTAAAAAAAGACAATTGTAGCCATATATTTTTTCCATTCTTTGTGAGATTTAAACCTGCTTGCCTGCTATTAGGTATAAAACCTAACACTGTTCTCTTATACAGTGAGGCTAGTCAGTATACTGCAGGACGTATAGTTTAGGACTACAGGCATGAGTCACCAAAAACCAAACATACACAAATCTCTCTCTCTCTCTCCTATCATCTATGTATTTTTCTCTTTGTCCTGCAAAAACCATCAATCTTGAATTTAGCTTTTGGTTTATGAATTAAGACTATGTATCAGGAGAGAAGGAATTTGTTTTTATTTGTTTTATTTGTTTGTACTGGAGGCTGAGAGAGAGGGTTTGAGATGAATAATTCTACAGGACTGCCATGCACTGATATGAGCCCACACAACACTGCTGTAAAACCAAACACTGCACTTTCCAGAAAACTCTAAAAACATCTGATGTATCATGCATGTGTATACCCAGAGCTAGAGGAGATCTTAGGAAACTGGATCAAAGTGCATTATACTACATTTGTCACAGGGCCAAAATAAACAAACAAAAGAACAATTAAAAAAGCACCAAAACGCTAGTATACAATAAGAAAGTAGAAATTATTTTTGAGATTGAACTATTAAATAGTGCTCTAAAATTGTTCATATTTTTATATATATTTTAAGCAATGCCTCAGACCATTTCCTTTTGATTCCCTCTAAATAATCCTCTTCCAGTGAATATTTCTTAAATAAACTATTTTAAAGAACATTAGAAAAAATCTAAAGAATTTTCTTAATGTAACCAGCTTAATGCTGGACAAAGGGCCTCTATTTTTAGTAGTGCATTGGCTGAAAAATGAGAGAAACACTAAACCTTTAATATCAATTAAATTGTTGTTACATGATTCTCCAAAACACTCTAAAAATTCAAATGTTATACTTTTAATAAACCATACAAACATGGAGCTAAATGGAGCTGCCCACCCCAGTACTCAAATTCTAACCTTATCACTCTAGCTGCATTTTTCCACGTAATCCCACATTCACAGTAAAAGACAAGAGACAAAAAAAAAAAAAATCAAGCTACAGCTTCACTTCTATTCTGATAGACTGAGATGCACCTGCCATTTTAGCCATGCCATCAACAGGAAAACAGACACACAGAATACTGCCAGTGCAGGAAGTGCCAGTTCTAGGCCCTGCACTGAGCCAGCGCTGGCTCCAGCAGCATTTGGTTGAAGGGTCCACGCATGTGTCCTGTAGTCAGAGCTGTTTCTTGTCCCCCTAGATTCACGCTCACATGCACAAAACAGTGATATTATCAGCATAGATATAATTAGTTCCAATGATATTTAGAGCATATCTATCTCTCTAAGCGGTGAATTACATTTTTTGCAGTCAATGCATGTTATATTTAGAACAGGCACCTCATTACTAGCTAAGAGGATAGATACATTTGTATATATGTACACATTCAATCAAGCTAATTGCTGGGAGTTTCTTGTATCAACACTTTTTGTTCCTTTTTCCTCTTTTCATTTCTCTACTCTCTGTGGAAAAATGATTTATTTCTGCCTATCATTACCCATTTAAAACCTAAACATTTAACAGTGGATGATTTAATACCAGGTATCAAACACGCCATCATCATAAACACTGCTCTAATTAAGCTTAATTAAAACCACCCAATGGATGTGTAATCACTCGGTGAATCTGGCAAGCCTGAGAAGAAAAGGAGATAGAGCATTCAGCTTTCACTTTCCCACATCGCACTAACAATCACATGCTCCCATAAGCGCACTCTACTCCTATCAATCACAGTGCTTCCTGCAAAGCTGGGCCAGATCCCTTCTAGGTAAGCTGAGGAAGAGCCTCTCATAATTAAGATAATGCAATACTCCAATCTGAGCCGTTGCTCTCTGTTCCTCTCAGTTTAGCGCATCCTGGGAAAGTACGACTCAATCTCTGGCAAAATGCAGACGATGGACAAATCAGTTTTTTCCTGACTGAGGTAATGCTTTTTGAATATTCATAGTATTTTCTGAATTTTAATCTGTGCCGGTGATGAGACTAGAATATGAGCTAGGCTGAGCAGATACCTGCATGCTGGCACAAATGCATAATTCATTATTGTAGCCTACGGTAGCTTGGCCAACAGCTGGCTAAAGGAAATGTGTGAGTGTGAAATGTGTGTGTCCTGGCCTTGGTGGTTTTGGCTGTACCCTGCTGGGATACATACTGGCAGGTCCAGATGTTCTGGGTTTCGTATATGCATAAGCTCATCAAAAACTCCATGCCTGTGCTAAATTCTTGCCCTGCCAGCCCAGGACACCAAGCAGGACTCCACTCCTGCCATCTGCCATGCACGCGTGTCCGATGCATTATAGGCTTGCCAGTGTGTGTTTTGTAGTGATCACAATAAGCTGATACAGGCGGCGACGAGGCTATTTACTTTCCAGCATGTTAAAGACCTTTTGGCCTGCTACCACTGCACCAGGCATCCGACATATTTCATAGAGGTGCGTTTTTTTGTCAATAAAAAGTTAGTAGATAAAGCTACGTTTCCTCCCAGATTTAGTTTCAAATCTCTGCTGTCGGTGCTTCATTCTTTAGAACTCCCTAAGGCTAGATCCGGACTGCTTATACACTGGGTTTGAGTCATTGAACTGTGTTGTTGCTCACTGCCATATTTACTAGCCATGCACATATGCACACACACCCTTGAGTAGCCAGGTATCCAAGCTGAAGGACCAAGCCGGAAGCAAGTCTAAGTACAGGAGTGATGATGTGTCCCCAGTGACTGCTCCGGGTTATTTTGTTTCTTGCTTCACTAAGCATGTCCCAAGTCTTCATATCAGTCTCACTGCTCCAGCACTGTTCTGTGGCAGCCTGTCAGAGATACTAATACTCTCCCTCCATCTCTCAGACTCTCTCTTGTTTTGCTTCTTTTAAGTCTAGTTTTTAATTCAGCTCAGTTAAGCGCAGAAGTAGATATAAAATTAAATGCGATAATTCAAATAATTATATAGTCCCTTGATGTTTCCACAGCATTAGAGGTTGAATATATATTAAATCAACTATACTAATGTATTGCATTTTAATATCCAAAATACAACAGTATGTTGTTGTGTCATCAATGTTACTGCATTATTTTTTATTCCTGAGTCCTGGAGAAGTCCTACAGAGTTTAGCTCAATCTATAATAAAACACACCAGAAAAAGTTTTTGTGGTGAGTCTACATACACATTCACACTACATAAAATATTTTTATAGTCACTAGTGGCACCTACTCATGTATGTGATTTTTGCCAAGTCTTCAGTATACACTGAAAATGACGAGCAAATATCTTGTGGATTGTCAAGTCAACTTAAGTCACTTTTAATGATAATGGATTGTAAGCAAAGCACTTAACAGTATCAAACTGAGAATAGAGTGACAGTAATATATAATGACAAGATTAAACAGAAAATTTACAGTTAAAGGCATTTCATTATTGAATCTAGAGACATCATTGTCTAGCTAGAAATTAAGTATCCTCTAATCCATCCATGATTAAGACCCCCTAAAGAGTCATATCAAATAAGTGTTATTAACTTTTAAACCTTTACAAAATAAAATAGAATATTAGATATTAGATTAAAATATTAAATGTTTAAAAATATCTGGAAACTAAAATAAAAGCTTAATTTAAAACATTAAAATAAATACTATGATAGCATATAAATAATACAATAAAAATAATGCAACAAACTAATCTTCTAGTTTACCTCTCTCATTACGCTGAGATAGACATATCTCACTGTCTGTCCTGGTCTTTGTAATGCTGATGTCAGGCCTTTGGCTGCCTGCTGGATGCTGACAGTTAGAGTGTCATCAAACACTCATCCCTCCTCTTCCTTCCTCTCCATCTCCCTCTTCCTCCATCAGAGACAGAGAGAGGGAGAAAGAGAGAGGGGACAGGTGAGAAAGGAAAGTACAGAGGCGATGGGAAGAAATGCAATTCCTACTGCCAAGTTTTGTTTTTTTCGTCTTTTTGCTGTGCCTGAAGCATTGAGGTGTGTGTAGTGGAATACAGGTATACCCGACTGAATGGTCAAAGCCCAACACCACGCACTGTCTGCCTCCTCACAGAAGAGATCTTAACATCTGGACTGCAGATGAGTCCTTCTCATGCTCCACATCTTCTTTCCAAAGAAAACAATACCTAATGAAATTAGCTAATGGTGAAAGTGATAGTGAGAAGCTCTAATCAGGTGCTATTTCCACATGTGCGCATACACACACACACACACACACACACACACATCCTCATGTATCACAGCCCACCCACAGCAAAGATTATTTACTGCTGTTGCATGCAAGCAAAGTTCCCAGTTCATTATTATGAATGATTAATGAGCCTATAAAAATATAATCCCTCTGTAATCAGGAACTCTCACAGCTCTCCTCTCACACCTTAATACATCTGTGTGATACACACACACACACAAAAGTACATCCCCTGAGTAACAGAGAGACAGACAAACACTAGAGTTAGTTATTTATGCACTCATGAGTAGCATTAAAATTCACTCTATCTGTCTAATATAAAGAAAAAAAAGCATGTATGGCTTGCCACCCTCTATCAACTGCACAAAAGCGGCTAGGTAAGCCTCAGCACCACTTAGGAGCTTTGTTTACTTATTTACTCACTAGGAAAAAAAAACAGATTTAGATTTTGATAGGCTGGACACAATCTCATCAGACGCTGTGGCCTACAATGGAGCAAAAATACAAAAGGGCTGCCATACTAAGATAGCTAGTAGGGGTAGTAGTGCTCCCCCCAAGCTCAGGCTACACTTTGGCTTTATATGCATATGCAAAGGGTATCACCGTATATTCACGTATATGTGAAACATCACTTTGGCAGACATCACTCCAAGAGACATGTCTTGTCTCGTGTTGAGTAATTGTGCAAGAAAAAGGTTGCATACAATGAAGTATACTCTAAAATTGTTATGCCTATGCATTCCGATCAAAACTGTCATATAATTTGGTTTTAATTCCATCGCTAGCTGACTAAATAATTAGCTAATAGTTAACCTTATTTGTGTCACTTACATTACATACACTAACAGCACTCAATGAGCAAGAAATAAATGCAAACAGACACACGGTCCAAAATACAGCAGTGGATAGGATATTCTCTGGATTATATGAAACATAACCTGCAAAAACTGTGATGTTAAATTAGACATAACACATTCCCTAACAACCTACTCCCAAACAACCCATAACAGAGGAACGCTAATCCCACTGCTTTTCCATCCTACGAACAATGCCTTGTCAAATCTACACACACGTTAAAACGCAAGGCAAAGCATCCTCAGATAGAAAAGAAAAGCATCTTAGTGCAGTGGAGAGTAAAGTACATGCTGTTTTTAATGTGCTGTAAAATATTGATGTGGAAAGTGTGTGTGGGGTTTTTTTTTTTTTTGAGAGGGAAATACCATTTTAACATTTGCAAGCTACTATTTCACGCTGATCTGAAACCAGTGGCTCCATCTAAATCTGAGTCTTAATTGCAACATGGGAAACCACCGAGATGATCTCAGTTCAGGGGTTGTGGGTAAACAAACAGGCCAAAGGGCAGTAAATTTTTATTTTAAAAAACCAGAGTGGATGTGTCTTACAATGATGTGGCCTAACAACGACAGTCAGATATTTTATTCATGCTCCTTTGCATGTCTCACATATTCACTTATACAAGGCTGTTTCTCCCTATCAACCAGAGTTTGTGTGTTTGACTGGACCGTGCAGACACCTGATAGTACCTCTGAATATCTATCGCACGATCGGGAAGCTCTTACCACTTTATCTTACTCATCCAAGAGCGCTTCTCAAACTGCAACTGATAAGAGGTCAAAGTTGACGCTGATCACGAAGAGGCATTAGAATGAAACTGGATACTGGCCTGAGCTCTTTGTGATCATAATCGTGCAACAGGAGATGCTTTCCTGAGCTTAAAAGCTTTGAATAAGATTTGTGCTTCATAAGCAGTGCAATACATCTAATTTATCTTCATTATCCATGTGCATGGACTACAATGAAATCTATCATTGTGCACACAGGTTTTTAGAGGGCGCTAAATTTTATCTTCCTCTGCAGCCTGAGGAAGAGGGCACAGGATCCACACTCATACGTACACACACAGATAAGCCCCGCCATTGACTACTATTAATCCTGGCTGATTTGCATTGTCAGAGCGCCTGTGTTTGAACAATGCTGTTGTTTCCTTGTTTGCTAATTTAGGAACAAACATTTGCCTGTGCAGCAAACAAGCTCTCCCAGGATGTGTTATTAATAGGCTAATTAAGCCAGCGGTAATGAGCAGGATTACAGCTAATTATGACAAGATTTGTTTTGGCGTTCCGTCTGGGAAGAAGCAGTGGAGTGTGTACATCTACCTGGGAGTTCATTACTGCCATCACCATGCACCTGAGTGCACAGAGTACGCCGCTGGGGGAGGAGGGGGAGCGCTGTGTGGATTTATGTAAAGGAGGGCGAAGGGAAAGAAAGCATGAAGGTGTGAAAGCCAAGGTTAGGGTGGCGGTGTCCTGGGCTGTGATACACAATACACAACAAACAATACAGTTGTGTTTTTTGGTATTCAATTACTCAACTGGTGAGCATTTCAGCCATCTTATTGAGACGTGACTCTTTGGTGAACTCCACCCCCTTGGTTACTGTTACCAAGGCAGACGAGTCTTAGCGAACGGAGATTTCAAAAACAATGAGAGCTTAAATATAAGAAACAAAATTGGTGAGACAGCTGTGGTTAGATTTCACTGATGATTTAAAATATGAAATTTAATTAAGCTTCACTGTTCTCAAAACATTTTTAAAGTCACCTGAAAAAATGTTACAAAAAATTTGAAACAATCTGCGATTATTATAAATTATTTATCTGTGCACATATTTGTCTAATTAGTCTTAAACTGTCTATTAGATATAACAATATACTTACTAGGCCTACAGAAAAAGCATTGTCCTATCCATCTCTGGTTAGAAATCTGACTGGCCAGTGGTTAATTATTTCTGAATCTTAAAAATATTAGTATCCAGGACACCGTGATAGAGACTGAGCTTTTAAAAGCTTAGATTAATTGTGCTCTATAAATTAACAGTGATCATAAACAGCATGTTGAGGGTATTCTCCTCGGATAGGATTATTCAGTGATACTTTTAGAGCAAGGCTTAGCGAATGGTCAATAAATGCAAACTTTTGTAAATGCAAACACCAATGCTACTGTTTCTGCTCAGCTGGTTTTGGCAACAGTGCAACAATCTGAGAAACCAAATCCGCATTTTTTTTTATGTTTCAAATATATTTAAAATCTTATAATCCTAATTTTTGTAATACCCTATGAAAATATGTGCCAGCTAATGTTACGGACTTTGAACGGACAGAGAGATGACTCAGGGTCTGAATTAAATGCTTACAAAAAGCATGCCCACATACACACACATTTCTGTAGCTCAGGATAAGAAAACCGAGATTGGGATTTACAGCTAAGCTTCATATTTTCACCTCGCTTTCTAAGAACAGCCAAAACCAACACAAATCCCTGCATCTCACATGCACAGAGAGAGAGTGGGAGAAGGGAAAAAGAGAAATAAATATACTTCTTGCAAAAGCTCCTTTTGAACAGGTGGATTTATTTGCCTGGATCAAAGATTAGGTCACACGTAGAACCGCAGCTCTAAAAATGATTGCTCACATTGTTCCCAGCACTCTGGGATGAATGTGATGAAAATATAAATCAAACATGCACATACATAAAACAAGCTTTCTAAATGGAGACTTTCCATTAACCTCTATTGTTCTTAAATCAGGCTAATTATAATTACTATAGGCCAGTCTTAACCCAAACACTAACCACACAAATATTCTAAAAATGAATAAAAATTATTTGCTTCATGAGGGTCTCTTTATGAACCTATTATTTTCTTCGGAGGATATCCAAAGCTGTTTTCCTTGTGGGGACATGTTTCAGAAATTATGTCTCTAAGAATATAGATAGGCCATAAATAAATTCATTTAACATTTGAGAGAGAGAGAGAGAGAGAGAGAGAGAGAGAGAGAGAGAGAGAGAGAGAGATGGATATTTACTGCAAACTTGGAACAACAGTTTCTAAATAAAACTCTTTTATTCTTCACAACATGTGTTCATGAAGATTAGACCACTGTAATCTTGGAGGGTTTAATAACACACACACACACACAGTTAAAACAGAGAAATGAAACAAGGCTACACTGCTTCAACAGATGACTTTAATCCTGTTTATTAAATTATAAAGAATCCATGAGGATCAGGAATAGAGAGTCAAGGATTTAAGCGATTTGTGGATTTTTTGCAGAGTTATTTGATGAAATGGGATTGTAGTGAAGTAGGAGCTTTGTGAGCGTGTGACAGCAGACGTGAACTGGGATAAATCGCTTGAGAAACAGAGCACAACCGACAGGATCAGATTTGAGACATTTATTTGTTCCAAATGCATGAAGTATTAAAGGGAATAATTCACTCATTTTCACAGAGGGAGGCGGATCCTAGAACAACATGTGATTGATGGAGTACTGACAGCCTATAAAACAAACGGAAACAAAAAATATCAATAATCAAATCTGAAATCTGCAGGCTGTATCCATAATCACACATAAACTGATTGATGAAAATCTGTGTACATAAACTCGGATTTCAAAGTGAAAGTGAAAGCAGGGATGTGCTGAATTACTTAAGACTCATTTAAATGGCTAATTTTCTTGCCGCTGATTACAGAAGCTTTATATCTCATTGACACGCATTTAGGAACAATGGCAGAGGCAATTTGTGACCCCAGAATAATCTTCAGAGCGCTTTGTGATGTCTTTAAAAGATACTTGGAGGTTGCGATTTGGGAAGATTAGAGCGAATGAGAATTAGCTGGCTGGTTGTGGCTGGGTGGATTCGCCTGCTCTTGGGACTACTCTATGTCACTGATAACTTCCACTGAGCTGTTTGCTAAGAGGATAGAAATGTGCTAATCCAAGTCAAAAGACATACCATGTGAATTACATCCCCAAACAGATTATTCCACACAGATTAGGATGAAAGCAATAAATCTTGTCATGTCGTTTCTTGTTGATGGCACACACAGAAATCAGACTCTTGCAGATGATGTTGAAATAAGTTAACATGTATTAAAGTCAACACTAAGCAAAGAGCTGTAAGAAAATCATCACAGGTGTGAAAATATGATTAGTAATCTCAAGTGCAGTGTAATGCTGAGCAGCCATCTTCTTTCGTTTCTCTTAAATACAGTTTCAAGGAAGGGTCAGCATTTATTTTGGTTACATTTGCTGGGCAGCTTTTGTCATTCCACAATGTTTTCATATCTGTACTGTACTAAAGAGTGTGTTTGCGCCTAGTGGCTTACGCAAAGAGCTGTAAGAGAAAATATTACACGTGTAAGTTACAAATTATTGCTGCGGAAAGAAGAAGAGCATTGCCATTCTGTCATTATTCACTCACCATCATGTTCTAACAAACCTTAAAATAATGTTTTAATACAGAGACCCTGAGACTACTTTCGTGTTTGCATAAGAAAAAAAGCCATGCTGGTATAGAGGGACATGGAGCACAAATACCAACTATAGATGTTTTTCTTTTATTATTATCAAACCAGCAGTGTTGTAACCTAAAGCACTCAAGACATGCCATGAGAGCTTGTCATGTGTGGTATATTTCTTTAATAGAAAGCAGTAGCCTCATTATCAACAGAACTTTTGATTCTAAATTGGGGTGGACTGTAATTATCTGTCGTCTCACACCTCCACCACTTCTTGCACCTAGTGGGTGGTTCAAATAAAGTGAGAAAGAAGAAAAACAGACAGGTGTGCGGCATTGTCTGTGTTGAGTGTTTGAAAGAGTGGCACCTAGGGAGTTCCTGTGCACACATTGGCACAGATGCACACAAACACATAAATTTCAGCAATGCATCTGGTCACCAACACCCCACTCAAAAAAAAAAGCAATAGTCACTATTAGATAAACACTCTTTCCCACCTGTGAAATGCGGAGGAAGACAAAAAGGGCACGAACAAAGAGAAGTGAGTAAGAGGAGGTGTGCAGATAGGCATGCTATAGGTCAGGTGGAGATTCTGCGCATTGCATTAGACCTGACCCACACCTGGCCACACTCGCTGGCATTCTGGGATCATGGAGAGCAGGTGCATGATGCAGTGCTTTTATGCGTGTTTTGTGTGCAAACTACATCGAGCAGATGGTGAGAGCAATAACTGACAAATCCTGAGAGGGAAACTGAAAGCACTCTAATAATTATCCCCGTGTTTTCTCTGCCACAAACACGCCAATTAGAATC